>NC_136613.1:9849514-10049514 GCF_933228915.1 Telmatherina bonti
TGTCGACTCTGCCCGGTTACCCTGTCATCAGGCTGAAGGACCTGTCTGCTGACACTCAGCAGCCACACACACACACACACACACACACACACACACACACACACACACACACACACACACAGAGGTCTAAATCAAGACTCAGATCAGGAGAGAGAGAGACAAACAAATCACATGCATCTGTTTTGCTATGTTTCCAGTTAAACATCTGATGTGCAGTCCCGCCTGCATCCAGAACTTCCAGCACAGCATCCAGTTTTTCTCTCTGTTTCAAAGTCAAAGCGATCAGTTTTAAGCTGAACAGACGTTTATTGATGAAGAAAAATTTGCCCACTCAGCAGAATGCTTCTCTGACATTTGCTGTGGTTAGCTTCAAACACACACACACACACACTCATGCCAATACATTCATACTGGGCCCTGAAGTGGTCTGAATTTAATCAGGGTCAGTGCTTTTTATCCAACTGTCCCCACTTTTACCAGTTTGTTACACAGCAGTGATGGGCAGCTGGAGAGGAGCTGAAATTAGTTGCAGAAATGTGTGGAAATTACACACAAAGACAACATGATTTTATTATTATTATTATTATTATCATTATTATTATTATTATTATTATTATTATTATTATTATTATTATTATATTTTCAAACTATGGAATAATTCCCTAAAATATAATATGATTTTATTATATTTTGTTTATTTCAAACTGGCATTAGATGGATAAATATGCTGCTAAATCATTATATTAGCCCTTTACTTATTTCATATGTTTGAGGGACATTTTTCACATGATTGTATGATTTAGAATATTTTTTTAAAATAAAATATTTAATAGAGAGCTCTGTGTTGGATCTTTCCAAACATTCAGTAAAGCCAGGCGACGCTGAGAACTACACAACCCTTCAGCACAAATGGTCTCCTTTAAGTCGAGCTGGACTTTAGGACACATGGGACTTCTGTTTTCATGTTGAGGAGGAACTCCCTTTCTAAGGTTAAATATCTGAGTGTGTGAGCAGAAACTCCTAAACTTAAAAAAAAAAAAATAAATTTTAAAAAAAAAGCAAAACAGCTGTTATAAAAGACTTTTTCTGATTATTAAACATGTTTACAGTTGATACCTGATCAGTTTGTTTTTTTTTTCTGATGATAAATGATTGAAGCCGGTTTGTGGAGAGGTCAGAAGATAATTGCCAACTACGGACAGAACTCCTTCCACACTGACAGCACCTGTTTCCACGCTGGTGGACACACAAGCACGAAGATGGAGGCATGAACACCGTCAGACCCGCGCGTGTCTCCTCTAGTCTGCATGTTCAGGACGACACATTAATGTTTTCAAAGACTCTGATTATTAAAATCGGCTTTTTTCTAAAGTATTTTGGGTAAATAATAGCTTGTAGATTGTAGGAGAAGCTGAGTGAGAAGGCCGAGTGTTTGCAGGGAGTCGCTCCTGTGCGTAAAAGAGAAGTCTGACCTTGTATAGCTTCCATAAAAGGATCTAAATTTAAACATGGTTTAAAGTTTAATGTGTTATTTTTGCTTTAACAAATATATATGGGGACTATGTGGAAGTAAGAGTTTTGTGAGGTCTAACAAAACGGGATTTTTCTCTGCTAACTGGACTTCTGAGCTCTTCCAGGCAGGCTGTAAAATGCGTGCCTGCTTTGGACTAGCATTTCTCAGTCCTGTCCTTGTCTCTGAGGCTAATAAACGTGTTATACGACCAGCCGGCTTCCAGCTTCAACTGGAGCTGAGTAAAAAATAAAATCACTCCGTTAAGGATTCCTCTAAACCACATAATTTGACCACAGAGACTTGCTGTTCTCGGTCACAGCCGCCCGACGCGCCACAGCGGAGGCTTTAGGACCCGGGCAGGACCCCGCTGAACCTGCCAGGAACTTGCCTGCTAATGAGGGGGGGGGGGGGGGGGGGGGCAGGGAAGCAACGAACCGGGAACTGGGTTATTCATTCAGTCTGCAAATGCTCAAACTACAAGAGATAAAACTTGATTGGAGAAACCTCTCTCTCTCTCTCTCTCTCTCTCTCTGACCCACGGAGGTCAAACTGAACTGAAGTTTGCTTAATTAAGTCAAAACTTTTACTTTCCCTTACTTAGCTTACCCCCCTTTTTTTCATTCTGATAAAACACACCAACTGGCTGCTTCTGATCATTTTTAGTTTCACCTCCCCTCATGTAACCACGGCGCGGACAGCTCTACACTTCAACAACAACAACAACCCCATGAGAGGTCCTGGGACAACCCCCATCATAACCACAACCATAGTGTTAAAGCTTCAAGTATTTTCCTTGCCTTTTGGGGGCAAACTGCAGCTTTGCTGTGGGTTTGAAATTCATTCTGAACAGAAGAGCAGAGATCAGACTGCAACCTAACTTCTGCCTCATTCCTGATTTATACACAGATTTAATGAACTGCAACGCAATATGATTTAAAACGACGGGAAAGGAAGTTTTTCCCAAATAATCCACGAAACATCCATTTTCATCACGTTGATTTAATTTCCCAGAAGCCTAAAGTTGACTAATGTGCTCTTAGTTTCTAAATTAAAGATCTTTCACAATAACCCATGTGTTTTTTTTAAGCCATAAATGTAAAAGTGAAGCTCGTGCATGTCTGGGATCAGAGCGGAGCTCGGTGTTGGAGCTAACCTGAGGCCTGAACGTGAAGTCAGTCTGCAGGTTTTAGTTTCCAAACTCTGAACTTGACGGAACTTACGTAAAAAAAACACAAAAAGCAGTGGAATTTAATCACATTGTATTGTAGTTACAGATATTTGTGAAAATAATATATTAGAAATAAAAAAAAAAAGTACGTTTATGATAAAACTAAACTAAAAATGAAAAATAGCAGAATTGCATAAATCGACATGTGACTCACAACTTGTGGTTAAAATCCAGTTGTATGATATTTTAAAAGGGATTTTAACACATTGATTAGTTTTTATGCCTCTCAGAATCATTTACTACACTTTTAAATTAAATTGGAAGTTTTAATTGGACACAAAAAACTATTTTAAAACAGGGAAAGGGAAATAAGAGAAACAAAAAGTCTTTGTCCAAAAGAAGCCGACGCTTTTTCAAGCCCATCCCTTTACATGCCTTAAAAATATTACCTTAAATATTTTATTTTAGTTAATATTTGCTCCCTGTGTTGCTTCCCTAACTTAGACAATATTTTCTGAGAAAACGTGAAGTTTACTTCCCCGCGAATCCTTCATGTTTCATCTTGGCGTTCGCTCTGATGGCCTCAAAGCTTGATGTTTATGCTGTTTTTATTTATTATTTTCCTATTGCGCTGTTCTGTAACTGTGGAATATTCATTTTGAGGTCAATATCAACCCTAATTCTAAATACCCGACGCCTGTTTATCTTTGAGAGTAAAAACCAGCAGGTTCTGGGCTCTCCGTGCTGCGCGTCGAGGCCTCGGCGCTCCGCAGGTCGAAGGCCAAACATGCTGGAAGTTTTTAACACTTCAAAGCATTTAGACAACTTATATGCATTTTATATGTGTGTACATGACCCACCAGTCCGGAGTCAAAACCTGGTTTGGAAGTGTAAACCAGCTCCTGTTTATAGAGCATTTTTAATAATATTTGTTCATTTTCCTCACAGTGATAAAACCTCCACAGGCTCGCGCGCGGCGTGGTTAAATCTAGTTGTTATGTAAAATGGTGCCTTTGTTAACTCTGAAAGAAATCTGTCACTTAGTTCTTAAAAAAAAGGAAAAAAAACTGACTCTAGATTCTGGTGCGGATCGTGGAGCCGTTCGCGCGCGCGACCCTAGGTTGGGTTGGGTCATTGAACATGGAGCCATGTTTTGACTCTGGACTTGTGGGCTTTTATTTAACGGAGATCCAGACATTAGAACGGTGTTGTGCGTGTCTGCGCACTGACCCGGGTCCATGTCCAGACAGTGCGCCGGGTCCTCCCCGTCCGTGGCGAGGCTCTCCATGGACAACTCCAGCTCCTTCTCCTCCCAGCCTCGGAGCTTCCTCTTCTTGTTAGAGCCGATCAATGCTTCCACGGAAAAAGCGTGGGCTCTAGAGCTCAGAGCTGCGGCAGATCGCCTCCTCTCACTCATTTCTCTCAAATCCACCCGAAGGGGGAGGCGGGAGGAGGGTGGGAGAGACGCGGCGAAAAACCCACTCCGTCCGTCCAACGTAGCGAAGCAAAACAATAGAGGGGGGAAAAATGCACACGTCAGTGTTTACAGCAGGGTGCAAACTCACCGAGTGTCCAAAGTAATCCCAACTGAGACTAGAAAGGCCGAGTGAAAGTTTTCATGGCAGGCTGTGCCATCCTGGCGCGCGCGCGCGGGAGGACTGAGAGCTTTGCTGCGATGTGCCGCTTTACGCGCCGCTCCCTGCTTCTTCTCCTCGTCTTTCTTTTTCTGTTTCTGTCCCCCCCAACTTCTCTCTGATTGATACTCACTTCTGGAGGAGTTTTTTCAGGCGCAGGGGGGCGGTCCCTCTGGTCCCTGTCAAAGCCACGCGTCCAATCAGAAGCTAGAAGACAGGGCGACGCAACGCGCTCCAATGGCAGAAAAGAGACGTGAGTTCTGGAGGAGAAACCACAGAAACTAATCAACTAACTCCATGATGAATCACACTGAAACAAACATCTTAAATTGTTTTTTTCTTTGTGTGCTTAAATATCAGTTGAATTAATTTATTTAAAAATAGTCTTAACAAATAATTTAATCCTGTTAATTTAATTTCACTTGTTTTCCTTATTAATCTCTTTCCCTAACACACTGATCTTGCAGCATTTCTTCCGTTTTAAGAGATGATTGTTGGGTTTCTGCTTACCAGCCGTGGCCTGTGCAACTATCCAGAAGCCATTTGTAATATTTCTCATTTCTGCAAGTGTGTTTTATTACCAGCGACTGTTGAGGAAAGACACATTACATCTTTATTGTGTCACCCAGCAGCTGAGTGGGCAGAGCAGGTGGGCTGGAGAAATGTTCAGCTCTCCTCGGCCTGTTGAACATTTCTTCCAGTCGGTCCACAAGTCGGTAAAGGAACAGAGAAAAAAGGGAAAAAGACAAAAACCTCTGAAACATTGTCATGATGAAATGTGGATCAGTTGGAAAGAGTTCATTCATAGTGGTTATTTTTAGGAAGGGCTTTTAGGTAATAAAAAAAAAACTTAGATTAAATTTTACAATCGTGTTAGTTAAAGGAAAAATAACATTTGCTGGTTATAAACTGCCAAATAATATTTTCAATAGATTTAAACCAAATAACTCAAAATCAACCTCAGATGTTTGATTACAAGTCGCGCTAAATATGTGCTGAGAAGGTAACATCTAAACGAGCTTTTCTTTCTTTCAGTTTGTCAATAAAAGCAACAAACCCCATCTGGAAACAGGAACGAAACCAGATCTTTACTGTCACGTGAAATAAACTCCACATTTTCGCCTCAGTAATGATGATAAGAAGAAAATAATCCAGATTATATTGAGGTTTGGTGAGAGTTTGCATAAATTGCATCGGTATTTTTGGGGGGCCTGCAGATCACGGCAGACGCACAGGCCGAGGAGGAAAGACTGGTGCCTTTCTGAAACAAGTCGGGGGGGGGGGGGGGGGGGGACATGCTTCACACGTTTCAGTTTATGTTCGCTGCTGGCTGTCTGCATAAGCAGATAGATAGATAGATAGATAGATAGATAGATAGATAGATAGATAGATAGATGAGAGGTGTTTAATCCCGGTGGGAGGAAAC
Organism: Telmatherina bonti; assembly: GCF_933228915.1. Classification (NCBI taxonomy): domain Eukaryota; kingdom Metazoa; phylum Chordata; class Actinopteri; order Atheriniformes; family Telmatherinidae; genus Telmatherina; species Telmatherina bonti. The sequence goes on from NC_136613.1 coordinate 9,855,256, forward strand.
TCGTTAAACACATGCAGTAAAAACTAAAACCAACAGTTTGCTGGTTAGATCCCAGTTAAAGTCCCATTAGCGTGTGGTTATCCAAAAAAGAAGGGGGGGTAGATAGATAAGGAGAGGAACATGTTTCCTCACCTGAAACAAGTCGTCTGGATTTTTTTTTTTTTTTAAATGTCGGAATTTACTGAGACATTTTCTCACCAGGACACCTTGAGTTTGTTCCGCGGCGCCGCAGTCAGATTTACACGTTTGGACCAGTTCGGACTGGACTTTGTGGACTCGTTTTGCATGTGGTTTTTCAGTGGAAAGTGGGGGGGGGGAGGTGAAAAGCAAGAAGTAAACAAGTAGCAGCTGAGCTATGCAAACGGCGAAGCATCCAAACAAACAGATGTTTGGTTTTTCTTGGCATTTCTTCCGGCCGACGACTGAGCAGGACGCGGACCCTTCTGGGTCACTTCCAACCTCCCAGCATCGATTGATCAGATTTCTCAAGTCATCTGTTGTTTTTTTTATATAAATAAAAAAAAAACGAAAATGAAAAAGCTTATTAGAAATAGTAGTTTAATAACTTGGTCTGCATCCTGCTGTAGTGGTTTTTATTTTTATTAAAGCTTTTTGAATTGAATGAACAAATAAACATCCTTCCCCAAAATCTCCTACTTATGAAGAAGTGCTTCATGTGCAGCAAGAGGTCATCAGGAAATGTATAATATAATAACTTTTTATTTTATTCACAAACAAACCAAAAAAAAAAAAAAAAAGAAAAAAAAAAACCAACAGTGAAAACAAACAGGCTGCAAACGATGAGTTTCAACACGAGCGCGCGAGCGACGAAGGGGCAAATGCTTCTCTTTTTTAGTTTGTTTTTCTAAACACTGACTGAGATTTTTGTTTATAGAGTTATGTAAGGTTATTAGAAGCCACCAACCCACACAAAAGCCTTTTAAGGAGAATAAAAATGTCCCAAAATGGCATCTCTTTAGTGAAACTGGATTATAACAACAACAGGACTTAACGCCTCTTTATGAGAACCGGCTGCCAAAACAGATGCAGTTTATTATTAAATTAAGCTTATTATCATTTTCACAGATAATCACTGAATTCTCATTCTCCTTGAATATATTTCTAAATATTCACCAGAACGAATGATCAGAAAAAGCTGCGTTTAATACACATTTTCTACAGCATTGATATAAAAAGCCTGGAAAATCATTTATCATTTATATGCAGCCATATTTAACCCTCTGAGTCCAATATTACATTTTAACCTTCATAGTGCAAACAGACCTTCGGCTTCCCAAAGAGAGGAACGTCCAACATGTTTTCACTGCTGTCTTCCAGCTGTAAAACCTGCATTTTTAATACAAAACTGTGCAGTGATTGTCAAAAGTTACACATAGTTTTTTCTTTTTTCTGTAATGAACTGCGGTGTGAAATGGCGCAATGGAAACGCTGTTCAGACAGGTGATTATTGCTCAAAGGTAGACGTTTCACGACACACACACACACACACCTTTACACAAGTAAAACAGCAATAATGTCTGAAGTTTAAGAGGGTTTAGGTTTACTAGTTTCCTTTTCTGCTCGCTGCTCTAAAACCAACAACAGTAAAAAAAAAAAAAAGTCTCCTTTTTAGATGAATTTCTTCTCTCTGAGGATTAAAGCTGTTTCCATGTGACATGCTCTTCATTTAACACCATTTCTTTAGGGGGAAAAAAAAACAGCATTCATGGCGGCTCTTTGAACGTTTTTACGCCTGCGCATTAAAACGGCTTGTTTGCTGAAAGCAGACTCACATCAGTCTCATTCTAAACAACAATATGGATTTGTCATAATTCTGCAGTCCTAACAGATTTACAGCTCCTGCTCTGAGTACATGTAGTCTATATACTTTTATTTATATTCCATCAGAGGTTTATGCCAACTGAGGAAGGACCATGAGGGATTTAAAACTAAGCAAGGCCACGGTCCGTTCCCAGGTAAACACCGAGATGGGGGGAAAAAACTACTAAAACCCAGACCAGTTCCATATTTTTCTTGTTCATACTGGTCCCGAGTGTACAGTGTGGGCCTCTGCAGAATGGTTTTAGGACAAGAGATGTGCGTTTTCACTTAGAGACAAGCAGCTGGACGTGAATGTGAGGAGGGTGGAGGGAAGAGATTCACGATGGATGAAGGGATGAGAGAGATGAGTATAAAACAAATAATTGATAAAAAAAAAAGAAAAGAAAAAGAAAAAATAAGAGACAGAAAGAAGAAGAAAGAAGTTTAAAAAAAAAAAAGTTAAACCAAGACAGAAAAGAGAAAACATGTTGCAATAAATCCTTTATAATTGTGCGTAATTACAAGAGGATGTAACTAATCACACTCCTGCTTGAATGATGTAAACACATTAAAGAAGTGTTTTAAAAGAAAAATCACTGTAAGATCTTATTTAAATCAACTATAATTTCATAGTTATACATTTTATTCTTTTACAGTGTTGAGTTTAGGCTGTTTGTGCATAAAAGGCTACTTCACAGAGAAGTGTGAAGCTGGTGTGCAGCGTGGCACTAAACATCTGCATCTGTGTGTAACTCAATGTTACATCATTTAACAAATGGCAATACTGTCAATAAATAACATCCATCTGAAATGCAGATAAATACAGATTTACTTTGTTATTTGGACAGAACATAAATGATTAAAATGAAAATAATTGGAAGGATTACGAGTTGGATTTCTCTTGAGATGCTGGCAGTGACGACGTGGCATCTTCATGACGGGAAGCTGAGCCGGATCCACTGCCATGAGGGCTGAAAAGAAGCTGCTTGTGATAATTGTTCTCTTCATGTTATGAGTCTTTTAGAAGCTGATGTTTTGCATAAAGTCGTTTAATAAATGCATGATGAGTAAGAATATCTACTCCTGACCCCCCCAAGGCCAGAACATTTAAAACGTTGTCTTTCAGTTTCTTTCTCTTTTTAATCAACTTACCTTTAAGAAGTCATGTTTTTACCTTAAAACAGGTTACTTTGGAAATGCACAAAAAATAAGCCATGCTGAATTTGCACCATGAGTGCACGGACTCAGAATACTCCTCCTACACCAACATTTTCACTGGAGTTTCAGGATGTTTTAATTTTTTGGTTGTTCGGATTTTGGGCTGAAAACAGCATTGAAGGAAAAGAAAATAAATCCTGTGAAAAATACAAAAACTATTAAAAAAAAGAAAAAAAAAAGATACAACCCCTTTTAATAGAAGGTAAATAAAACAAGCAAGCAGAGAAAAATAAGCAGCACCGCATCAACAGATGCAGCATGTTTGTTTATTGTGGACAAAGTGAAGGAAGCAGGTCCCCAGCAGTCAGTTTTCTGTCTGAAACGAGTCGCTCTGCAGCGGACTCTCTTCCATTTTCTAATTGCATGAATTATGTTCAAGCAGGAAACGGTCATTGGAATAAAACTTCACATTAGCAGCAGTGAAGCTCTGAGCATTTATGCCCCAAAGTATTAAATGTGATGTTATTTTCCAGCCTATTAACCCCCCCACCATCAGCTGAAACCCACTCTGTGTCGGACCTCTGTGAGCACAGGTGCAGCCAGTTCCCGAGCCTTGCCGGCCCCCCGAGCCAGCAGCCCCTCCAGGTGCGCCCGGTCCGACCGCAGCCTCTCAATCTCCTCTCTGATGGGCGTCAGCCTCTGGATCACCGCCTCGCTCACAAGCTTCTTGTATTCTCCGGTGTCCAGGCCCCTCGCCTGCGACACCGCCTCCTCCACGCCGACCCTCGCCATGGCAGCATGGATCGTCACCAGGTTGGAAACACCTGGTCTTGTCTCTGGGTCAAAGGTGACCTCTGAGATGAAGTCTGTGACAGCCCGGCGGATCTTGAGGACGATGTCGTCAGGAGAGTCTGTGATGGTGATGGTGGCCATGATTTGGGGGTCAGACTTTGACATTTTGGCAGATGGGTCGCGGAGAGATTTGACCTTTCGCGTAGAACCTGTGGAGGAAAAGAAGAGGATTCAGAAAGCTGGAGTTCTTCCAAATAAAGAGATTTATGTCAAAGTAAGCCAAGGAGAGTGAGAGAAAAAGTACAATTTATTCTGGAGAAAAAGAAAATGGAGATCAAATAAAATAAAATAAAAATAAAATAAGGACTTTATTGACATCTGACTGTGATGATATAAATATTCCACAATTGCTTTGAGTTTGAATCTGTGCAAACTTGTGTGTTTTCTCCAAAAACATCCTCCAATAAAAAGCTCTGCAGCTTGAATTTAACCACACGGACTAAACTCAGGCTGAGAACTGAAAAATAAAATAAATTCAGTGTTGCTCCTGAAGCTAAAGCTACGTTTAGACAAGACAGGGAGAAGAGTTCATCTGAATAAACCTCAGTAGTTTGATCCAATCCTGATTGTCTCAAACTGGATAGTAGGAAAAATCTTTAAAAGTGTTTATCAGGTAAATGCAAAATAAATAAATAAATGTAGAAATAAAATGCAGCATCAGCACAAAACTCCAAAGTCTTCAACTTTTCACAGATGAGTTGTAGAAGTAGCCGATTACATTCGATCCACTAATCATATAATAATAATTTTTTTTTAAAAATTCAAAATTAATTTAAAAAACATAAAAAAAAATCAAAACAAGTTCTTAAAAAAGGAAAAAGAAAAGTTTTGCACATTTTATAAACAAGTTCCAGAAAATGTGAATCTGTGCATGTTGACCCATGCTTGCTTTCAGACTGTTATTTATAGATTTATTTTTTGTTTTGGTACAGACCCAAAATCCCAACGTCCACACTGCTTTTCATGCTTCCCTCCCGTAATAATAAAATAGTATATAGCCAAATATTAAACATTATTTATTCATTGCAATAAGAAGGACATAAAGCAAGGCAGTTTTAGTTAGTTGCAAATATAAACCATCTAAACAGCGGCTCTGGATACGGCTGTAGTTGCAAGTAAAACACATCATTTCCTTTCTTGTTTTGTTTTTTAATTTTATGCTTCATATTTTCTGATGCTTTATTGTCTCTGTGAAGCACTTTGAACCACCAGCAGCGCTGAATCGTGCACAAAGAATCCATCTTCCTTACCTTCATTTAATGCATGAAACGGATCTGAATCAGGAATCAAATTTAGCTGCTTCACAGATTTATAATTAAGCCTCAAATATGAGCTGGCGTTCTAACTCAACCTTCTTTCTGGAACATTTCCAGCCAAACAAAACAAAAGAACATCAAGCGGAGAGGGTTCTTTACAAGACGGCGCCTCCTGTTTCACGTTCTGCTTTCTTTTCCTCGTGTTTTTAAGTCGTTGTGAGTCGACGCGTCACTGCTCTGTTACGACACGGATGATGAGACTGTTGATGTCAGAGCGACTAAATGAAACAATTACATGCGATGTGCATGGATGGAGATTACAGCTCCATTACAGCTGCTTGCTGTGTGTGTGTGTGTGTGTGTGTGTGTGTGTGTGTGTTTGAAAGCGTCTCAATGCGAGGCAGACGCGTCACAGTGTGAAGTGATGAGCAGAATATGAGAGCCGGGATTTCCTTGTTTTTTTTTTCTTTTCTATTTGCTATCGGCATTCTTCCGCCATCTTGCACGTTCCGAGCAGGCCGTCCACATGTGTCCTCTTCATCATCCTGGACACATCTTCATCTTAGACCAACCGAAAGCCTTTCAGTCTGGTTTGGTTTCAAAGGGAAGGAGGTTCCTCACAACACAGTTTGCTAAATTAAAAAAAAAAAAAAAGAAAAAAAAAAGAGGATGGGGTTCACCAGTCAGAGCCAGATCCTGGTAGACTCCTGGCTGAACACACACACTCATCTCCGAAGTCATCTTGAGGACATCCTCCCACCTCTATTATCCCTCCATCATTCTGATACAAGATGGAGAAAATCTTTCTTTAATCAAAGCTTCGCTGCACACATGACTGAATCCATCTTGCGCTTTTATGATGATGATAATCAGGGCGAATAAACTGGGAGGTGGGATCTACGAACATGTTCACCATGTGTGTGCATTAAAAAGATGAGAGTACATCTTGGAAAGCATGGAGCAATCATTTTAAAGTAAAACAGAAACACTATTATCACCATTAATATCATATTTCTAATAACCGACGCTGAATATTACGTCTTTTCCGACTGGGACGCTGCGTACAGTATGTGCTCGGTACGCAGCCGGTTTTCTGAGAGCAGTTTTTAGTAGAATGAAACCAAGCAGATGAATCTGACACCAGAAAGACTCACTGGATCAACTCTATCCCAGGTTTGCTTGTTAATGTAATGCCAGTAAAATATAACCAAAACAGCCCAAAATACGACCAAATATCATCGTAGTTATTGTAAAAGCTTTTGAGATGCACTGTTAATCTAGAACATGAACCTCAAATGTCTCCACTTGCTTTAATAAAAACAAAATAAGCTAAATGTTTTGATGAAATATGTTTATTCCCTTGAAGCTTCTCCAGTTTCAGCTGCTGCTGATAACCTTTTATTATCACTTACTTACTGGGTTTGATAACTGGACTTATTTTCATCATATAAATCCAACTAACTCCTGAAAAAACGGTACAAAAAGTTCTTATTTTTAATAAGAGGACTTTATTTGACCCTTTTATAAAATGTAACTTAAAAATTAGCCTTTTTTTTTTTTTTTACTATGTGACATGTTAAACATGTTATAATGTAGTTTTCTGCTTCCTGGTATCTATTAGGGGGGTGGAGAAGAAAATGCTAAAATATCAGAAATGTTATGTTAAAAAGATGATATTAATGGAGGAGAAGAGTCATCCCCTGACATTAGATCTGATCGGACCTCGCCGCCAGAAACTTTCTGATATTTTAGCACCCAGTTTCTTCTACGGGACACAAGACAAGTCTCAGATTGTGTTAAACAAGATCATGAAGTCATGCAGACTGTCTCAGTGACTTTGTCTATCCAATATGATGCGTTTGGTTTTACAAAAAAAAGAAAACACCTTTAAAAACCTAATTGTTCAGGAAAATAAAACCTAATGTGGGTAAAAGTGGAGAAATGATAACAGATAAAAGCGGGACACACACGAGACTGCAGCTTCAGATGCAAAACAACAGCTTAAAAAACAGCTTCAAGTAATCTAACACCCCCAGTTCATTTATTTTCTCTACTAGCTTTGTCCCACTCAGAGTTGCAGGGATTTCTATTGTATTTTTTACATGCTTCTCTTTATCTTATTATGCTTTTATTTATTTATCTATTTTTTTTTACTGTGATTTTATACCACTGTGATTTTCAACACTCTTGGCATCCAGTACGAGCAGCAAGAAAGAATTTCATTGTTCAGGGAAACATGTTTCTAACTACATGCAACAATAAAAGCTTTGAATCTTTAATGATGAAATCAAACCCTTCAGCCGTCAGGTGGGAGGTGCAGTACACCCTAAACAACTCATCTGTCCATCACAGGCTGGCAAACCAACCTGTTGGTAATATTTCTGAAATATTCCTGCTAAACGACTATGTTAAATCTGAAAAAGTTAAGAAACTTTACTAAAAGCGATAAAATACTCATGTTTTATTACAACATGGTAATGCAGGAACTTAATTAAGACCCAGTGTATAACCATTAATCATGATAACAGCAGTGGAGAAGCAAAAAGGCTCTTTAGTGAGCGGAACAATAAAGCTTTCCACCTAAAAGTAAACAAAATATTGTGCAGAAACATGCAAAGCTGCAGGACAATCATCGTCAACCAGAATGCGACTCCATTGTGTTTTCCAGTCTTTAAAAAGCTCACATATAATTAAACCTATTGTGTGAACGGCATGCGTGGCGCCGTGCGCTGCATTCTTACTCAGAAGTGCGCGAGGTTCTGGGAACAGACGCCCGAAGCGGTTGTTGAAGATGCGAGCGACATCCTGAGCCAGCTCGAGATGCTGGACCTGATCTTCTCCGACGGGGACGTGAGTGGACCTGAAAGAGACGATCCCGACGTGAGCGACTCGAACTGCACGCAGCAACGGCGCGGGAGTTGGAGCAAGCAACAAGATGCGAGAACAAACTGAAAACACTTGGTCACAGAGGGAGGCTTCCTCCGGGTCTGGTTAGTAACAGTTGCTGCCATCCAGGTGGAAGCCAGCCAATAAATTTCCTCTTTAATAAAATCCAAACAGCTTTACTTGAGCTCTATATTACCCTTGTTTTTACACGGGATTGTTTCTGTTACCTGTTGTCATAGCCACATGACTCTCCTTTTACAAACAGGTGAATAAATTGCTTTAATAATCAGTTTCATACATACAAATGTAAAACTTTAACCCTTTAATGTTTTCTTTAGGAAGAAAGCAAGAGAATTAAACATTTCTTTTAATCTTTTCTTTTCCTTTGGACAATAATAATAAGAATGTTTTGGAAAGAAATGCTTGAGATAAAAGGAAATAATGCAGTAACATTAGCTAAATGGTCAAAACTTTAAACAACAAGGAAATAAACACATCCTAAAACCATGTGGTGGAGATAGGTTGACTTCCACATGTTTTTAATAGAATTTATTATAATCACAGAAAATCTTGCAAGAATTCGTGTTAAAAGTTTCTAATTTAGTTTTTTCCCCTTTAAGTCCAAATGCTCTACAAACCAAGTCTTCACATCTGGAGAACAACCACACAACACACTGTTAACAGCTTTAATTAAAGTTACTTCTTATTTATGTAGAAGTTGCTTAAAGAAAAGCTGCAACAGAAAGAAAAGTAAAGAAAATGATCATTCTCTTCTGTAATATTAACAGACTACAGAACATTCGTACAAGCAGCCATGCTTGGATATTTTCTCCAGGAAAATGATTTAAAATGAGCAGCAGGATCACTCAAGAAGTCAGACAATATCTGGATTTTCCAGCAACATCTAACTTTCCCTTCAGGTTATTGTTTTATGTTCTTAGACTTGGAGCCATATTCAATAATAGGGTACACATAATATAAAATACATTTGCACACGCATTTATTGGCATTAAAAGTAATAAAATGAAACTTGGAAAGTCAGGAATTAAATGGCAAAAAATCTGCAATATTAAAAAGCATGATTTTTTTTTTTTTTTTTTAAAATGTAGACCTCACCGAGACACATCCTCATTTATATCCATTACCTCGGTAACAGATCTTGCTTTTAGGAAGAGAAGTGTCCGCCACAGAGTCTCCATGAGATTAAACACAGACTATAGTTTTGGCCTTCAATCACTGAAGGATGAATCTGCTTTGGATCACAGGATGGCTGCACATGTCTGCATTCAAGCAGTGAGAAACCCTTTCAGAACGGATCTGCTGACTACACTTCTCAGTTTATGAACAAAATAAGGAACCTCGGTGTTGTGTCATCATTTCCAAGAGGCAGAAAACGACAGGAAATCACACCTGGTTGAGATTATTAATGCTCAGGTTTACTCAAGTGTAACATTTAATGACGCATCATAACACATGTAACAGTAATGTGAAGCTATGATATATCACACACAGAAACCTGTCTGACTGGAAGCCTCACTTGTAGAGGAGAATGTCTGCAGCCTGGAGGACGGGATACGTGAAGAGACCAACGCTGCCTTCATTCTTCTGTTTGCTTTTCATCTGGAAGAAAAGAGAAAAACGTAGAAGAATAAAATGAGAGAAAAGTTGCAAAAAAACAAAAGCAGGCATAGCGAACGGGTGACTCAAGCTGACTTTTTTTCCCCCTCATTCTCCCCACAAAGAGTCGTTTTCACTTTTACGACTCATCAGCTGCCAGACTAACAAGTCACGGCTGACTTCATGTGGTGTTTTCCACCGTGTCTGAGATCTGTTGGGTAAACAAAAGGTGTTTTCTGTGCAGCAACAGGGGACCCCCGGCTCCGCCACTGCCGCTAGTCATGAATTAAACAAGCAACTGTCCACGGAAATAACTGGAAATACACTGAAAAACACTGGCAAAGAAAAGAGAAACAAAATGATAAAGACAGAAAGGATGTTTTAAAATGTAAAAATGATTTTTTTTTTTTTTTAACTTTAACTAAAGTCAAGTGCAGAAGTGGTAATAATTAATTAAACATGAAACTAGTCAGAACTAAATGTAGGTCCAACTTTTTAAACAAACCATCGTTATCTTCACATTGCAGCTTGTTTGGTGGAAAAATAATTTCCAGAAACTTAATTACATTGTAGCTTAATAATTCCATTTAAACTACGATGTGGTTAAACTGCAAGTTGGTGACACGGTGAATAGAAAAAAAAAAAACATTAAATACTTCTACAGTCTTCTGTAGTTGGTTTAATCTAAATCTGCATAGTAACAGTTGAGAACTAATTGATTAATAAAATGTATATTTAAAATAAATCTCTTTTAAACGTTAGTAAATGAGTAATAAATCTTGGCAGAAGATGAGAGACAGGAACTGTTTTCCATAGTGAAAATGATGATTGTTGAAGTTTCGACGAGAAACAGCAGATTTCATTGTCAACTTTTGTATGTGACTTTTCTGAGCAGTTATTATTGCCCACTCCACACTGAGCCTTGATGCTTCTTGTTTCATAAATATATGATAGGTTATGTTTCCTGACTGTTTTGTATCTGGTTCCTTTCACTTTTACATGAGGGTACTGTTTTCTATCAGATGGATCTCTTATTATCACGCTCTTATCTGCTGATGGACATTTCTGGTGTTTTTTTTTTAGGTTTGCTAATAAAAAACGAAACATGCCATTTACAAACAGTTTACAGATATAGAGCCAGTTTTAAGCACCGTTTGACAGCATCTGAATGCAGTCAGCTCACCGTGATGCGTCTCCGCTTCCTCAGGCCGGCTGACCAGACGCTGCTTACAGAACAAATCGAAAAGCAATCAGTCATTCTGAATTGTGACTCCGAGTTTGTTGTATGATCTGCCTTTACATGTCAGACAGGCTCCTTGTTAGGACGTTTTTAAATCAGGTTTAAAATGCTTTTATTCCTTGGTTTTTAAGTCTATTTTTTCTTATATTTTATCTTCTGATTATACAGTGCTTTTTATTTATTTATTTAATCTCTTTTAGACTATTTTGGCTTTTATTTTTACTGTGTACTTGTTGCTCTTATAAATATGCCATGTTATATAAGTGGTATGGCGTATATAAACATGTGATAAATGTATCACATTAACACACCATAGCACATGCTGCTTACTGTACATCCATGTACAGTAATGTCAAGAACTTACACTTACACATCTGTTTCTTCCAGTGTCAAAACCTTTAGCTTTACTGTGTGCTAACACAGTCGCCTCCGCTCCTCTGCAGGAGCTGCCTTAGTTGCTGAAAAATATGACATTGAAGTTATAGTTTATTTTCACATATCAAACACATGTTTAGATAAGCCATATTTTGTCTGCAGAAGCATCCTGGTCAAAGTGATTTTAAAAAAAAGTCCACATGAAGTATGACAAGGTTGTCCCAGCCGGGTATCTCAACATTTCCAGAAAACTGATCCTAAAATCAGCATTAAATCTAGAGTTTTAGAGTATTTTAAACCCAATTGAAGCCTCTAATGATCAGGATCCATAACTGCTATAAGATATTGTTTCTCATCAGTGAACATCACCTCTTCACTCGAGCGTTGGCCTGCTTGTGGTTCCCAGTTTGAAGCCTTTAGGATTTAGTCTGGATCCAGTCTGGGACTGAAATTACCTTTCTACTTTAAACAGTGATCCAAAAGGTCACCTGTTTCAGAGCTTTTCCTAAATATGATCATGTTTTTTAATAATTTTCATTGTATTAATATTTTTTTTTGCTCTTCTTACTTTTTGTTATTATTGCACAGCTTTTTGCAAACAAATTTTTATAAGTTTTGACTGTTTTTTAATGTTTTTCTGTCGGTTTTACACCTTTATGAGCACGTGTTTTACCGATGTTCTGTGTCATAAAGTGCTTTCGAATGAACTTCTAATGAGAAGTACAATTTAAATACACCTGGTTTACATTGAAACATGCTCAGATAATAATTAAAACTTCTCAGGTTTACAACTTTTATGATTTTTATTCAAAATTCCCACCAAAATAATTTGATATATCAACAAAGTTAATGAATCATTAATGCATTATGACATGTTTGTTTATTAATTATATAATCACACAGAAAAAAAGTTTAACGAATAATTAATAACATTTTTTATTTTTTGTAAAACATGTTTACAGAATTGTTATTTTTTTTCCCTTCTTCTTTCATTAAGCTGTGAAATTGATTAATTTGATTAAAATATTTGACAGGCATCATAATGTAGAGAAAATTATAGGTAAACATTCACCGATTCTTTATGGACTCTTGTTTAGTCCCAATGGACGCTGTCATATTGTCACTCCCATCCACACTGGCCAGTAGAGGCGTACCTCATGGCTTCGCTTTCAGTAAAATTCCCACCCACAAGATTCCATCTAACAGCAAGGAAAACCTTCTGATTTCAGAAGTAAAGCCTTCGGATCAGAGACGTATTGTCCTACCAGCAGAACCATTTTGGGCTGCAGAGTTTGCAACCAGAAACAGATTTGTGAGCAAAAGAATGGAAAAACAACAGAAATGTCACATTAAGAGGAAACATTTAAATGACTTGTAGCTTGTTTAAAAAATAAAAGGGGGAATTTGAAACCAAATGTGGAAGTTTGAGATGTAAAGTCAGTCTTAACATGATCACTAATTATCATAAATGTTTAGAATTTCTTTTAAAAAAAATCACACAACCACTTTTGTCTTGTGTGTGTGTGTGTGTGTGTGTGTGTGTGTGTGTGTGTGTGTATGTGTCTGTGTGTGTGTGCGTGCGGCAGCAGATCTTAACCTTCCACTGAGGCAGGTGTTGTAGCCGTGGCATGGTGGTCAAACAGCCGAGGACCCAGGAGAGCTCTGCATGCTCGGACACCTGCAGAGGAGGTTGCGTCAGCATACACACATAAAAACATCCACCTATGCAACACAGACTCCAGAATTCATTACTTTAAATTAACACTCCATCCAGGTGGCATAAATGTATCATTTACCGAAGCTTTTCCGTCACACGTCAGAGGCTCACAGTGTGTTTGATTCACAAGAATCTCCAAACGTGTTGCCTTGTTAGCTAAGCTCTCACACTAATCACATTAGTGCTGCTGCTCTCGTTTTATCATTATTACATATACCTGCATGCACACACAAGTACCTGCATGCACACGCAAGTACCTGCATGCACACGCAAGTACCTGCATGCACACGCAAGTACCTGCATGCACACACAAGTACCTGCATGCACACACAAGTACCTGCATGCACACGCAAGTACCTGCATGCACACGCAAGTACCTGCATGCACACGCAAGTACCTGCATGCACACGCAAGTACCTGCATGCACACACAAAGTACATGTGAATTTCACTCGATTCAGTCCAGTTACATAAAAAGTGTGTGTGTGTTTCCTCTGAGAGGCATTTAGGAGATTTACAGAAGAAATAAAAAGAGGAGACAGATTAAACAAACAGATGAATGGATGAAGAGCCTGCTGTGGGACAGCAGAGGTATAGGAGGAGGAGGAGGAGGGTAACTCCCTGGCGACTCCAAGTGGAAAGGCAGAGCACTGCCAGTCTTCGTCTTGCCGAATGTGTGTTTCCTCCATTACATGCATGTTTGTTGTCAGGATAGATGAACTTAAACCACTACAATATTTTCCTGTGATGTTCTTTTCTCAGTTTATTTATGTAGTTTTTTATAAACTTTTTTCTGAGACAAAAAATAAATAAATAAAAAGAAGCAAATGTAAAATGTTCTCCTTATGTTTAGGAAGAAATATCTTTTGCACTCAGATTAGTTTTGGAGACCCTGTTGGCAGGGACGGAGCAAATATAAGCATTGAACATTGTATCACATGGATTTGATGATTAAGCAAATAAATGAATAATGCTGACATGTATAAATACACTTTTAATTATAGATATATTGTTGTGAATATAAACATAGTTTTTAAAAAAAAAAAGGGAATTGGTTTAAATGTTCTGTCGGTGCTATATTATTCATTAATTTTATATTTCCTTATTATGAATAGATATTTACTGCAGACATGTATAAATACACTTTTAACTATGGATACCATATATTGTAGCGAATATAATCCTACATAAAAAAAAAGGAATTGGTTTAAATGTTCTACTGGTGCTATATTATTCATTAATTATATTTTCCTTATTATTAATAGATATTTACTGACACTGTCATCATTAGCTGTGATCACATTGAAGGCAGGTGATTGGCTGACTATTACCCAATGCTGCAGGATCAAATGTTATTATTATTTTAATAAATTCAACAGTGTTTCATGTTTTGTTGGTGTAAATCTCCGAGCAGCACATCACACACTGCTTTACTGTACTTGCTGATGCAAAGGTATGTGAATTTGCTCTTCAAGTTCAGATTCTACGTGGTTCTTTTTTCCCCTCCTTGCTGATGATGATAGATAGATGTTGTGTATGCTATCTGAATGAAAATAGTCTTTGCATGTGTCCACATAAATTAATACCACTTGCAGAGTGATGAAGAGGTATATGTTAACGCAATGTGTAGCCGCTGCATCTGGTGGTAAATCAGCTCCAACATGGCGTATCCGCTTTCAGGGAAGCTGTCTTTAGTATGGAACAAAAAAAAAAAACATGCGTGTCCTCAAGACCATGTGTATGCAGGAAAATTCATTCTGCTTCAGCAAATTAAAGTTAATAGTTGCTGGCTACATCACCGTCCCCTTCCGTCTCCTGTTGCTTGCAAAGCATTCTGGGGAGTGTGACGTCACGACCAGACACCAGGGACATAAAGTAGGATTTCAGGCTAAAACAAAGGGGGGGGGGGGCTGGTGTTCATTACAAAGTGCAGACAGATAAGAGATGGGACAGATGTTGATGGCAGAGCAGAAAGGGGATGATATGGTTTGAGGTGCAATAAAAGTGGAATATTTAAAAGGCGTGGGAGTACGGGGAATCCATTCATGCTACATGGCCAAACTCCACCGCAGCAAGAGATCTGCTCGTGTTACAGACGTATCACTATCACACTGATACAAAGTTATCATACAGCTGAGGAAACAGCTTCTTTACACTCTAAAGAAAGAGCTTTTTTCAGCAGTCATATTGAAAAAGAAGTCAATGAATCAGCAGATCCACAGATCCTTCGAGTTCACTGCTGCTCACAAGCTCCGTTCGTTTTTTTCCAAAGATGTTGAGTATTTTCTTTGGGCGGTCATCGTATTTTTACATGTGGAGCAGGCGTGCTCGACACGGGGGTCGCCTCACTGCCAAGTTATGTGGCATGAAGCTAAACAGGAATAAAAATAGGATTGGATGTGTCTGTGGAGGAGGAGGGGGCAAAGAAACACAGATGGACTAAACTTAACTCTCACACACACACACACACACACACACACACACACACACACACACACACACACACACACACACACACACACACACACACACACACACACACACACACACACAACTTCTAAACTTGAGTAAGAAAAGAAAACACACATCCGGTGTCAGGGGAGAAAGAACAGCTGTTCTGATTTCTCTCTCTCTCCGTCCTCACTGTGAATTGAAGCCTAAAAATCAGAGCTGTGCTGAAGAGCTGCAAATGTTGGGCCTGTCGTTGTCCTTAGAGCTTCCTTCATGTGGCCACTGCAGATCTTAAATGGTGCTTTATGGCTGGAAGTGTTATTGCAGCCTCCATGAAAAATGGTGGAGATAAAAATCAGAAGGAATCAAATAAACATTTGCAGCAGTCAGCACATTTGCTGGTAAATATCACGGTCGACAGCAGTAAAATAAATATTTTCTTTTTTTTTTTAATAAACATGCAAAAAGAAGAAAAACTGTAAGGGAAAAAAAGACTGATGCGTTCATAAATAGCCACTGATCTACTTTCACACCTGATAACCACAGTTTCCTCTTCTCTATAGTCATATAGCCAGGCCTCCCATATGTCTGGACAAAGAGGTGGAAATGGTTTTCTAGCTTTCCATAAATGGAAATTCACTCAACTTTTGCCTCCATCTAAATATGCTCTTCTTTTTCTATTTCTTTTAAAAAATATAATACAGTTAATTAGACTGTTGCAATATAAGTCTGAGAAAAAAATCTTCTGTTCCTTAAAGCTAACATGAATCTTCATCCCTCATCTGCTTTTCTGATGTAAAACAGATTTGCAGCCGATAATCCACATTCAAAATGGTGTCTTACTGAATACAGTCCTTTTAGATCTTCAACAAACACCCCTTTATTCCACTGCACTTCATGTCATTCTGCTTTAACAACTGTGCCTCTTCCGAAACAAATTTGATTTTTTATAACAGAGTAGACTCAGGAAAGTCTGCAAAATGTTGTTAAAATGTTTAAAAATGTCTTGACAGGTGATTTGATCAAGTATCAGGTCCAAACCTCAATCTTATCCATGAAGCATCACCAGCCAACCCAGTCAGTGAAAAGGAGCTACTGGTGTTGACCAAAATACACCTAAAACCTGCCTGTAACTGGTAGAGGCAGAGGCAGACTGGTCTGAACTTTGGCATCTTGGAATAGAGCGTGCCAAAATGGATCATAATTATGATATAGCTGACCTTGAATGATGCTGCATGGTAAGAACATCCTGTAATTCTACTAAAAGACGGGAAGGTATGTATAACATCCCATCCAACTATTTCAAAGATATCATCACCACCGTGTGAAAAACAAATTTGAAACAGAATGTTTCTAATTTTATGATCCAGTATGGCTTGAAATAAATTGTGTTCTCAAGGTGATCGTCTTAACTGATTACATAAATTGGGGGATTGAGAAGCATTTTGCTGTTATTACTGTAAAAGCAAGACGGAGAACTGCATTATATGTTAATAAGCAAAAGTCCTGTGAGGATGATATTTCTAAACCAAACCATTGCATCAGCTACGACAGCCTAAGCCCAAACTGTCTCTGGCATACTCAAGGCAGCCATCCATCAATCTATCATCTACCGCCATCTCCTTCAACCTACCTGAGACTGCTGAAAGAGTATCGCCTTCTCGGGGTTGATCCCACAGGCCAACAAGCTGGCTGCCATGTCCAGTATGTTGCTTCTGAGATGAGTCGGATCCTGAGGCTGAGTAATGGAGTGCAGGTCTACAATGCTGTAGAGCACAGAGGTGTACTGGTTCTGCAGGGCCACCCAGTTTTCTAGAGCACCCAGGTAGTTTCCCAGGTGGGGGATACCAGTGGGCTGGATGCCTGAGAATACTCGACCACTTCCAACAGGTTCCTAGAAAAGGAGTGGGATCATGTTTGAGATTATCTTATCTATACTTTCTCCATCAAAGACGGACAGTACATGTAGATATTTTCCTGAATTATTTTTATATATTTTATAAACACTACCAGTCAAAAGGGTAGACACACCTTTTCCATTAAATCTTGTGGGAAAGTGTGTCTAAATGTATGACTTTTACTGTACTTGTACCAAATAAACAAAATGATGCAAGATGTTTCACAGCTTGAACATCACAGGTCTTTGACATCAAAATGAATGCAGTAATCCTGTGTTGACTGATAAATTCTACATTATTAAGATAAACTTGATGATAACAGAGAAAGCTAAACAGATAGTCAGAAAAAATAAGCCTTTGGAGACAGAAATTTCCCTCCTCATATATTGTCAGGTTGGAGGCCAGCAGCAGTCATGTTTATGTTACGACAATGTTAACTCCATGGCGAGCACCTCTGTTCACTCCAAACACATCCAATACAAAGAATGCATCACCTTACTGGCCAACAGTATCATTTAACATCCTCCAACCTGCTTCCAACTGGGAAGGACACCAACAAATGATGGGAGTTGCAACCACAGACATGGACTGAACAAACTCACATGCAGTTCAGTGTATCACCGACATTACAACAAAGACAGAGTACGAGCAATTTGTGTGCTGTGTTTATTCACTGGGCAAACACTGTGTTTTCCTGCGTTCAGAGCCTAGCTGGGCCAGACCGCTTAATTTCTTCTGGCATTGACCTACACCACTGAACCTTGGCTTTTTCTGAGTGTCTTAACCATCTACATGTGGCACCATCTACATCCATGCAATTAGACGGTGAGATGAGTGTCACCTGTCACAAGACATGAAACCACACTGGCATCTAAAAAAAATTGAGGTTTATCATCAAAGCGGTATATGGGAGATGAGGGCTGTGACTGAGCTGTGTTTTTGTTGGGCTCACACAAGACAAAACATTTGGCACCTGGGCAACTTTACTTACCACCCACAGTGGAGACTGGAACTCAGGCAGAGGGAGAGGGGGGGTGGATACCATAACTCACAGGGTGAAAAGGTGATAAGGAATTTTGTTTTTATTGGGATGAGGGAATGGTGTTACGTGTTTAAAAGCAAATCAGATACATGACTATGGTTACACCTGGCAGGTTTCCTGCTGGGAAGAAGAAACAACCAGCCAAATGCTGGTGAAATGCAATTATTGTCTATTGATTGAAGAAAAACAAAAAAGCCAAAATTATTTTCTGTCTATCAGTGGGTGAATGTACATTCCTTGCCCATCTACCATGTGCAAAATAAATACCTTTGAGAACACACACCGTGGGTTGCACTGTAGGACAAGTGATGCCATATGAGAGATGGTCTCGTCTTGTTTTAAATAATGTTGTTGCTAAATGAATTGTAACTGGTTCAGCTGGTCCAGTGCATTTTCAAATAAAAGCATATTACCGGTAGTTGACTAGACAATCAGAATCCGAAACAGAAATGCTTTATTAATCCAAGAACTTTGAGGCAAACAAACTTCTATGTTTTCAGTAGCTTAAAAGAACATTTTATTGAAGAACTAAGCCTCTCCCAAAGAGAAAGATAAAATTACTATTAACTAGCTAGCCTCAAATCAAGTTTCAGTTTTTAGTTTTGACTAAGTTTATAAAGTTCAATTTCCCTAGCCTAAAACTCAGTGGATATCGGTAAGGTCATATGTTTGGATCTTACGTAAAGCTAATGGGAAGAACCAACAGTAAAAAAGGCCCCTTTTCTGCTACAATGAAGTTTCAGCTTTACTGTGCTAAAAGGCCAAAAGGCCAATGAAGAGCATAAAGCTTGTGACATTTTCTTCTCTAACTTTTGTGTAGATGTCTAGATTTCCTTACCACTTCAACCAGGTGTTTCTGAAAACTACCCCTTCGACCATATTGAACCCTTCACATCAGCAGAAAATCATAAAAGAACCACCATCCGCTTCATGCTTGTCCACATTAACCACGCCCATTTCAAATTTTCAATAAGTTGAACCAACATGAGAAAAATGTTCTGCCTGGGTGAAATGTAATCTGCTGCAAGAACTCTCAAACCAGGGTTGCAAGAACCAAACAATTTTGTTCTTGCCAGCTTGAGAACTAAAGCAACTTTGTTCTTATGTATGCACTGGTCTTAAGGCTGGAGGGGTAGTGGTGGACAAACAGGACTTTCTTTGAATCGACTTGATTCAAATCCTTTTCCGTTTGCTCGGAAAGTCCACTTTGTTTGAGGAAATGTGAATGCGCCAAACAAATTCTGATTCGGATAAAAGAAGCGGACTCGGTCCACCCACAAATGTCAGTCTCGGTCCGCTTCAAGGGGACCAAATACAGGAAGCTGACTAGTCACTTCCTGAATTTGGGACAGTATTGCATTGTGGGTAAATACACAGAGATCGTGGTAAGAGTCCTCTGCCTCATCTGTTGTTCATACTGCGCCCATTGTTGCTGTGTATTTCTGCAGCATACTTGCATAAGACAAAATTAAAAACCCCCAAACTAGCGATAGTTTCGTCTCCATGTTTAGGTTGCAAGTGGAGGAAATGGAGTTTTCTTCTTTATGTGGGTCTTGTCGCTCTAGCTAAATGCTAGTGCAGCGCCACCTTTGGTGAGAATGGGGATATATTATTGTAAAGGTTTGGCTTGTTTGACCAAAATGCAACATGAACGCAATTTTGGTCCGCATGGATACAACCCCCTAAAACTGAGCAGAGTCCCCAATCGGGCCGAGTCTAGCGGACTATCCTGATGTGAATGAAACAGAAGCCAATTCAGGCTTAGATCAAGGAACCTTACTTTTAACACAAAGTTTTTTTTTTTCATAATCCATCTTTAATTGCTGTTTCACTCACAATTTTTTTCTGATTTACTCACTGGTTTGATTGGCTTCCAGTGGATAAGGAGCTGAGCACAGGGAGCGGGTCATCCACCATAAAACTCTGTGCAATATCCAGTCACCAGATAATAGAAAAAAAAACAAATATTTTGCTTGCATCTTTATGAACAAAATCAATTTTGTTATGGGTCCATTTTACAACTTATAATAAAAAGAGAACTACAACGCTGGGTTGGTAAACGTTGTCCAAGCTCCCACCAACAGAATTTCCTACTATGCCAAAAACAATGTGAATGAATCAGAAAACTGCTGGTCTACTTAATAGCAGCACACAATCTCCTGCTTGCCCTGACATATACTGTTTATGCTTTCAGTTATATATTTCATAAGTGATTATGACAGGTTGTTAAATTTTCTTTCAACTTTTAAACCTGATTTGTCGGATTTACTGTAAAAATTTTTTAGAAACATCTCTAAGATCATAAATGAAGCTTGATTTGAGTGTACTGATGGGTAGTTAATGGCAACTTCTGGACATTCCAGAGGAGCCCGTTTTAAAACTTCTTTCAACAAAACCCATGGGATCTCTGCGTTATCGCCTTAAATCTGGCTGGCGATCATATGTTCCCCAGCTGCACTTCTTAAGGTTATCATAACTAATGATTAAAACCTGAAGCTTTCACAGGATATCCTCTTCGGTCACTGCTGAGAAAAGGGTTATCTTGACAGCTTGCTGAGCTACATCACATTCAATCTGACTGAGGTACAGGCTCCGCAAAGCATCTGAGATCAGATAACACCACGCTGCTGCTCTCTCTTACCAGCTTGGCCCTTAGCTTCTACATCTCTCAGCCCTGAAGGATCAAGTAACAACTGTTCTGAAGCCAATGTGATCCACAACATCTCCATCTACTGGCCTGAGGGAGCGGCTTTTTCCCCAGTAAGACAGGCAGGAAGGAACTGGGTGCTTATGTCATTAATGACGGGGTAATTGCACTGGAGTGCCATTGATGCTGAGAGCCTCTTAAGAGGTGTCAAGATTGATTTGGGTGCGGACGGGGCCCAGAGCCTGGCTCATGTGTGTTCTCACCTCAAGTCGACACGCCTAACGCATGTTTCCCCCTCTGCGGGGTCCCCCAGGGGAGGCCATTAGCCATGCAGACATGGTAATGGTGTCATTTGAACCAATTGTGTGTCAAATAAGAGTCAACGCTGCAGTTAACTAGCCACTGGGCAATCATGGGTATCACACATGACGCTCCTTCACCAGACACCTCCATGTTAGTTTTGGTCACAGTGAGGTGTCTTTAAACTTGTGCCTGGAGGAGAAAGTTTACACAAGAAGTAAATCATCTACTGCATGATGATAGAGCAGACAGCATCAGCATTGTTGTAAAGCAATTAATGTTTGTAATGAATACTGCACTGCAAAGCCAACAGTAATAAAATATTATTATCTAGCATACTTCCACACAGTGCAAGTTATTTACTTGGGAAATACTCGTAGGTCTTGGGGGTTAAATTATATCTTGTAGCTTGTTAAAATTTATTGTAGAATAAATTAAATGCCCCCAAGCTCTTCAAACTCATGTTTATAACCAGGTTTTAACATCACAACAAGAAAATAATGACAAATATAGTAAGGACTAAACTATCTTATAGAAAGCCGGGGTGATTTTAAATTACATTTCTTTCTGCACAGTGTAACTTGAATTCTTCTGTAGACAATCATCACTAGCAGTTCCAGTAAGCCTCCACCTCCATGATCATTTCGTTTAGTTTCTTTAAATCTCCTCAAATCTGGCTCTGATGGTGCTTCCCATGCAGATGGCCTTGAAGTTGCATTGCCAGTCTAACCTTGATCTGCTAAACTCTGAGGATTTTTTTAAGGAACTACCTCCTTAACCTCGTAACCAAAGAGGGAAACAGTGCTTTCCTTATTCTTGTTCCACTCCCAATCTACAACAATCTCTTTGGTTTAAGTCATGCTCAAGATGAGGTGATTGTTTCGACACCATCCAACAAATTGATTGACCAGTTTCTTGTACTCAGCTTCTTGTTCATAACTAATACAGCTAAAAACTGCAGAGTCAGCAGAACACTACTTTAGATGACAGGATTCTGCAGTTTTTAAGGTCCATCAGGTAGCTGCTGCAGGGGGTTGGGTGCCTTCTGCTGTGCCTGTTGAAAATGGATACAGTCAGCCGGTCCTTTCCATAAACCAAAGTGGCTTCAGGTATCAATACCCGTGTTAATTAATATCTAACTAGATGCAAAAGTTACCATTGAGCAGTATCTAAGAATCAGTTTTTTAGTACCCAATGTCTTCATAGATGAGAGTATGAACTAACTGGTTTGAATGTGACTTACTGACAGTTGACAGAAAATAATGTTTTGAGCCGCATAGGCCACAAATGTAGCTAAAGATATCCTATATTTTCAGATCTAAATGAAAAGACTTCAGATATCCAACACATTGCTAGCTGATAACATGCTGTTTCATTGTCCAGTTGTATTTTATGAAAGAGCAAAGGTCCAGTTAGTCCAGTTCCCTAATGTCTTCACTTCTGTGCTCACTCAGACATCAATGCCTGCTAATGTTAACATAGCAGACACTAAACTGGTATTTCCCTCCTCACATATTACACTCCCAAGCAACGGTGCAGTGCCCTTACTCCATTGAACAGGTGACGAAAGCCTTCTTTATCCACGTCTACCATATGCTAAATGCATTACGTTCTGTGTGTGTGACATTAACGCCAACAGCTAGAAGGTTATATATACTAATAGGCCATGTTTTCACACTTGCAGTACCTTTCCGGGAATACGTGTTCATTTGTCGGTGTGTGTGGTAATATCCATAGGGATACAGGTCGTGTGCAAACACAGACGTATGTCCGCATGTGTCGTAGCCTGCCTATAACAACATTAGTGAAGCTGTGAAGGTGTCTGTTCATAAGAATCTGACAGCTTCCATCAAGGATCAGCAGCGGTAGAAAGAAAACTATCAGACACAAGTTGCATTAATAAAATGAAAAGTAAGAGTCAAGCTGGGCCTCATTCACTTCATTTTATCAAAGGCTTAATTAAAGTCATGTTCAGCCTTTTGTAAGACAAAGAAAATCTCACACTGCTGGGAAGGCATGAATTTCTCTTAAAAATACCAGAAGTAAAGGGATAAAAGCTCAAACACAAATAAACTTTGGTCTTGAATTTGCTAAAAAAAGATCAAAGTTTGGGTGTAAATTCTGACTGGCAGATTTATGAGGCCATATATTTGGATGGTTTCAACTATCACATTTTATGTGGGACAAAAATTTCATCATCCAGAAAGAAAAAAAAAAATTCTATCACATAAAAATAACATGGCATCAGATTCAGTCTTATTATTTTTTGTACTTTGAACTATCATTTTTACAAAGCACACACATTCTGACTACATGCTTAACTTTGAAAGGATCTTTTGTCTTTCTGAACAACATGCTCAGTTAAAGCTACACAACAACTGGCGATGTTAAAATACATTTAACACACCTAAAATTCACATCATTGAGTAATTTTAGCTTTTCCAGACATACAGTATGGTATGCCTCCAACCAATGTTATTAATCACAGCCATGGTTTTGGTTGAGTTAGACTCTGCAAAACAGTGAATTTCTCTTTTCAGATCAGCTCCAGTGCTGCTTTTCAGGGCTCATCCATCATATCAGAGCCTCGGTGTCCTGCAGTGGTCCACTGACATCTCTCTCAACAAGGAGCTGAAGAGAGGGCACGACAGTCGCTGCCTTTTTACGGCGCCAATTTCAACACGACACAGATCTACCACTGGGAGAATCGCTGCTTACCCCGCTGTGACTTACCATCAGCTCTTTGTGGGCCAGCAAAGAGGTCCAGATCAGACTTTGTCTGCCGAGAGCAGCAATGGGCTCACAGGTGGAGGATATTCACAGCCCCCCCGCTGGGTGTCTTACACACAGGACTCAGTGTTCCTCTGCTGTCCTGGGAACCCCAGGCATCCCATTAACACCAACATCATGCTGAAATACACGTTGACACTCCTTGCCCCATTCCTGAGGATCTTTCTTCATCTCTGTCTTTTGCTCACTTTGGGACCTGTTAAGCAGGCGACCAACAGAGCTGCACTTCAGTGAGGTATCAAACAGGAAACAGGGTTCACTGTATTCGCCCTCTTTATCCCTAAAAGGTATGTGTGTGTGTTTAGCCAATGTTGGAACGCACCACAGCTTGAAACAAAGTGCATATGACCACAAAGAAAACACCCATACATGAATGCATGTGGACACACATTCCCAAAAACAGAAGAAAAAGAAGAAGAAATGCAGCTGTGGTGAAAATGTGCAGAATATATTGCTGTAAATAGAAAGGAAAAAAAAAATGCGACTACAGTCCAGTTAGGACTCTGGCTGTTTTCTTCTCTTCTTCGCCTAGTGAGTGGGTTGGAGGGGCAGCGGCAGAGGGGAAGGCCCTAAAGGAGCGTTTGATTAAATCTGCGGTTGACGTGTGGGACAGGTGAGATTGATGAGGTTCCTCTGAGTTTCACACTGTGCAGAGAGCAGGGGTACAGGAACAGAACGCTGCAGTGTGGCAGGACAGGGCTCAGGGCCCACTCGCGCCGTGGGGTCCCTCGGCTGATTAATGGGACTGGAGGCCCTTCAAAAACAGCACTCCCCGCAGACAGGGCCCGACGGTGCTCCAAAAATAACTTGGCAGGGGAGGCAGCCCCGGCCTCCAGCCTTAACAGGCTGCAGCTTCTGAAGGAACCACACTTCAATAGAGCCTGGGGGAGATAACCAAGACGAGCGGCTCCTACTTAAAGCAGGAAGCTGTTATCTGGCTCATTAGAAACTAAACATTTAATGACTTCTAGCTTATGGGAAGCGACTCATACTAACAGTGTTTCAATACTTGTGTCATGTTACCTGCTGACATTATTAGATTCAACATTCATGAAAGACACTTACTGCCAAGGACAAACCTCGCATGAAGAGACACTCCCATCCATATTACGACGACTTTTGGAACATAATTACAGACTACTTCAACATACAGAGACTTCTTATCCACATTTAAACTTAAAAAATCCACCTTCATGACAAAATTTCAAAGAAATGGAACCGAACCATGCATATCTACAGGTCTCTATTTGCATGCATATCTACAGAGAAGACCGTGTGTTACCATCAAAAGCTCAAAAACAACAACTTATTGTAAGTTATGAAATTATTTTCTTGGCTTTTCTGAGTTACAGAGATCCTGTGAAAGTTATAAAAAGACGTCATAAAGGTGCAACTCTACAACAAGTTCCCTACAGTAAGCTTCAAGACAACAAACCGCTTTTGGACGTTGGGTGTTTTGGTTGTTCAGCTCAAGTACACATGTTGTGACTTGTCCAAATCACTAATGTTCTGGATTTAGTTGCACTTTACGAACAAATATAGAAAGGATAGGAAAACATTACTGCATTGAAAAACATCTTTAAAATATAATTTCCATAGATTACTGCTGGTCCCATCCCTTTCACTAAACGCACAAAACAGGTTGGATCGAAAAAAAGACGTCCAACCGACAGTAGTTTTAACATTTATCTCTGTGGATGCACACATATGTCGCTTCAATAGGACGGTGCTAACTGTTGTCTGCATTTCTTTGTTCTTACTATGTACTGCTATTGTATTAGAAACTTGAGCTTCAATTCAATTTAATTTAATTCAACTCAATTCAGCTGTATTTGTATAGTGATATTAATTAAGACATCAATTCGAGCCAAGAGATTGCATCAAATCTTGACTTCGATCTAATCCTCCACCTTCAGCATGCACAAGGCAGCATGTCCATATCATCAAAGCCTGTGATGAGGACACAAACAACACATTTTGATATAATTTCATGTTAATGTACGAGTTGTTCCCTTTCAGCTTGTCTCTCTCGAGGGGTCACAACAGCGAAACATCGCACAGGTGAATTGGCACGTTTTACACCGGATGCCCTTCCAGACACAACCCTCTACATTTACCAAGGCTTGGGACTGGCCTTCAGAGAAAAACCTGCTCGGGGCTGCAGCAGCGTAGGGGAGCAGGGCTCGAACCGCTGTATCTGTCCCCTGTCATAGACTGGCGAGCTGTGCAAGGTGTACCCTGCCTTTCACCAAAAGACTGCTGGGATAGGCTCCAGCTTCCCCGCAACCCTTCATTGGATCAAGCGGTTAGGATAATGAATGAATCAATAAATGAATGAATGAATGAATGAATGAATCTGTCTGTGGCATTTTGTTTGTTGTTGGTACGGAGAGAGGGTGAGCCAGGGTGTCAATATTTTCTGTTGACCGCTTGGTTTACAGAAGTCCGAAAATGTATAAAATAGTGAAACTTCAACAAGGAGGGTAAAATCAACACCCTGAACTGCATTAGGACTCATGCTCCTTCTTGGATTTAGCTCGTCTGGCAGACCCCTGTAATCACCTCTCAGTAGCTGCGTTTCCAGAACCTTTTTTCACAAGTGGAATCTCGCCAGATTGACGAAACGAGGATTGCGGCTTATGCAAGGTAGCCATGCAGCGTTATTTGGGTTTTTTTTTACTTGCTGTGGAGAATTTGCTACAGCTTTTCAAAGCTTTTCTCCATCATTTCATTTCTAAAAATCTAAAATTCGCTGTTGTTTGTTCCACATCGCGCCATCTTTACCAGAAATGAGCTCTACACAACCGCCCCCATGTCATATACAGGGACATGTAGATGTGGAAAAAAAAGTGTTTCCATTAAAATTTTGCGATATATTTCTACATCAAAACATCTGAAAAACCATTTTTTAGACTTTTTTTTCAAAATGTAAGTGTTTCCATTGGCATTATTTTATTGCAATATTTAGTTTTTGTGCAATTCTAGGTGTAATGGAAACCCACCTCTTGACCAATTTCAGCAGTCACAGGCTCTATCACCTGAGCCACTGCCACCCCCATGTTAATACATGAATAATTCACAAATATAAACACAATACCACGACTGAGTTTCACTAAAGACAATTCAAATCCATTGTTACGGTAATTTTTTACCTTTTTATTTCTCTAATTAAATGATGTAGTCCTATCTGACTCAGTAATAATTCCTCGTCTTCTTAGTCATGATTGTATGAAGAGAAGTTGTGTATACATCAAAAAGTTCAAACTAGCTGAATTTTTATATCAGTCCTTCACTCAACAAACTCAAAATAGGTCTGTTTCAAATTGTTTCATTAGACCACTTCCTTCTCCTCCAACGCTGACAACAAACATGCTTAAATTCTATTTTACTTGCTGGAAACAAATGACTGACAGGAAAGCTAATAATACTTAAAAAGACACATAAAAGTTGCAACACAGCAAAAAAAATAACTAGCACTCACATCATAAATTCATCAATATGTAATTATGGTAACACTCAGGTCAAGCCTCCACACCCAGCACCTTTGCTGCAATCATTTCCTCCTGCAAGGGCAGAAAATGCTGACTTGGGTGCAGCTCAAAGGCTCATAGCAGATACTTGGTATGTTTTAATTAAAATGTTAAAAAAAAAAAAAAAAAAAGTTTTCAATAAAAGAAAAGTGTCTGGATCAGACACACAACTAAAACACAGGAGGCACCAGTAGGGCTGCATTTTGATGAGTCAGCTCTGTAATTCAGCTTAGTGAGATGAATTTTCAATAGGAATAATCCAACATGTGGGACTGCTTTTTTTGTTTTTGTTTTTTAGAAAGGGCTCAATGTGCAGAGCATCTGAGTGAAAGCCTTGGCTGGAGAATGATTACGACAGACCTAATTACACAGAAGGGACTGCTGTGAATTAGCCGATTTTTCTGACAGTTGAAAATAAATAGGGCAGTTAATGTACATCCTCAAAGGAGAGGCCATGTTTCCTCACTCTCGCTGGCTTCTCCCATGCGGCGCAGGAGCTGCTCTAATGGTTTTAGCTGACACCCGAGTAAGTGAATCTGGAGTTGAGGAAAACAGAGAGGCAAATTAGAAGTCACTTCCTCTTTCCTGCAGCCCAGAGCTGACATGACTGATATCAGCCAATAACAGGACCACAGGCGAGGGATGGCTGGAAGTGGATCGGCATCTTTATGGCTGATATACAGCTGTGGGCTCAAAAAGGTTGTGAGATCAAATATTTTACTTCTACAATGGAAAAAAGGAAGACTTTATATCAAATGCAATGTTTGGAAACAATATGATTTTTTTTTTTTTTATCAATGAAAGTATTAGCAGCGACTGGGTTTGGAGGAAAATACACAAATGTGAATCTTAAGATTTCCAAAAATTTGATTTAGTGGTAAATCTTCATTTTCATTTTTAAAAACAAAGTTCAGCTAAATTTAAAAAATATACTGAAATCCACTGTGGGCAAAGAGAAAGTAATCTAAAAAAAAGGGTAATGTTGTGTTATCACAATGAAATTATTAGATGAAAAACATTTGATACTACTTTATTCTGATCTTAAATTTATTGATTATGGAAAAAAAAACCTGCATCATACTAAATACTTTTACTAATTGCATCATAAATCTGAAGCTTTGTCTTAAAATTGTGGGATTCCCCCCCCCATTTGTGATAAAATGCTGGGAGATATGATGAAGAGATAGTCATGAAGGCAGGGATCCAAACCCACCTCCCCAACCAGCAGTTCTTCCTTTGATCAATTGTGTAAAAAAAATCTAGTCTTCAAGGCATGACAACAAGCCAAGATCATGGTAGTCATATTCGTTTCTGAAAACCGTAGCTCAGTCTGAGCTTATTTAGAAAAAAAGACAACGTTTATAAGAAAATTAGGAATAATTCAAATAACTGACCTGTATCACTGTACAGACCATTTACCAGCTGTGACCAGCATCCTGTCAGCACCAGTAGGACAAGTTGCAGTTTATCCCATTTTGCCTACGAATTTACGACGTTCCTGCTTTGTATCGAGGGTTTAAATTTGTGATTATTATCCAGATGGCACAAAACTCCAAAGAACTCATCCATTTCATGTTTTTGTAACATTTACAACAGCCCTGGTTTCTCAAGTTTCAATAAGTTGCAGTGATAACTTTTCCCGCTTCTTAAAAGGGCTGTTTGTGCAATGAGCAACAGGGTATAAAGGTTAGAGATGAGCATTACAGATAAAGAATAAAATGTCACCCATCACAAAATGTTTTATGATGATTTCTGAGAATGTAAACTTAGTTTAACATGTACACAATCTAAAGTTAGACCAATGAAACCAATTAGGACAAGAGAAACAATGGAGTCACAATGTGGGCACACCAAACCATGCAGCACAGGAAATCTAAACATCCCAGTTTCAAGATTGACATCCAAGATTAATATAAACCAATCTGATGCCTGACCAAAAGTGGAATATAGTCACAATCTGTAGCAGATGATGCCAAAAGAGCAGTAAAAGTAGTAAGAATAGTTTACTCTATCAAATAGCTCACCAGTACTCTAAAAACAACTACACCTTTTCATCTAATTAAGTTTCTTTCTGTCTTTTTAATTGCAATTATTGCTGTAATATAATAATGGCAACCCTGGTACTTAGATCCATAAGCATATGAAAAGTAAAACTACAATTAAGACATTTATAAAGCAAACAAAAGCTGAAAATTCTTCAGAAAACAAAAAAACAAAAGTCATCCTTGTGCAAGTCTGCTAAGTTTTATCAAGTTTTGGAACAAAAAAGCATCAGAACAGCTTCTTGTTTGACGTAAATCACACTTCAGAGTATTGTAAGCTGGTGTTTGCACTCCACCATCCGCATTTGGAGAAAATTAAAACAAATGAAAACCAACACTTCGTTTTTGATGTTATTGCTGGTAATGAAGCACTGCTGCGATGCTTTCCGAGTCCCCCCCCTCCCCTTTAACACACACACTTCCAGCCCTTTCCTCCCCTCATGTCGCACACCTCTTGGGCCTCTCCAGAGACTTTGTCTTAACAAAATGCAGACAGGACGGCAGTGAACATGCATACTGTACAACAGCTCATACATCAACCTGCAGAGGGGCTCTGGGCTGAAGAATGAGGTTTTAAACTGGACCAGAATGAAACAACAGTCCAATATTTGGTTTTCTTGTTCAAACTGACACAAACTAGTTAAACATATGTCTACCAGGGGACATACCAGGGGAGTTTGTCTTAACACCCTATTTGCTTCTCTAAAGCAGAAGTACGATAGAAAACTTCAAGCTGACTTATGACAAGTGTCTTGAATTCAGTGAAGGAGCACTTCACATGATATGATTTTGCGCGTAAGACTGGGAGACTAAACTTAACTAACTAAACTCCAGACTAAGAAGAACAAAAGTTTTAGTCAGAAATAAAAGCATCAGCTGTCAAGATTTAACAGTTGATGATGAGATGTGTCATTGAAGACACTCAAAACAAGACATTTTCTTTAAATACGCACAGAAAAACCTAAAAAAAAAAAAAAAAAAAAAAAAAAAAGCACCAAAACAAACCAGATGAGTCCAATAAAATCCCAGTTTGACATTAAATTCCTCTGATGACATGTCAAAGTGTGTTTACGTTCAGTCACATTCTCCTTCAACCTGCCTCTTCTGGTTCAACGTCAGTTTATGACTTCCTCCATTTCCCAGAATGCCTTTTCTCCAGGGCTTAGCTGGGGTGTTTGCTTTCATCTGTACTTCCCTCGTTGCCTTCTAAGCAACTGACACCTAAGGTAACAATTACTGTAGAGGTTTTAAACCTCTGAAAGCACTTTCTGCTGTCAAACTGAAACCAGCTGTCGTAAATACCAAAACTTCCCGCCGCAGTGCTACTACTTGCTACACATTCTTACTTTCTTAAATTAATAGTAATATTCACACTTTAATGGAATTTTAACCTTAAAAAAATGAATGACTATTTGAAATACTGAAATGTCCAAAGTATATTTAAATGAATTCTTGCATGCTGCCACTGCTGCTGGTCCGACTCCACAGCAAGGCCATGAACTCAACATGCCAATAGTGTTTTTTCTCAGTGCAAAACTGACCATAAGTTTGTCACGTATCCTCCAAATCTCCAGCATCAGTTCAGCTGTAGTTTTGTTGAAACCTGTCAACACTTTTTAAAAGCCAATTCAGTCCAATTTAGTTGAGCCTAAAGGCGCATTTACTCCAGGATAGTAAGAAGTAGAAGTAGAGGTTATTTCTTTGACCTTGATTTACTTTCAGACTCCATTTTATTCAAGCTGACCAAAGTGCCTGAATGTATTATGCAGTTACAACAGCTGCTCATGAGGGTGACAGTCCCTTAAATCAGTAAGTGTGTTTTCATTACACCTACAATTGCACAAAAACTAAATATCACAATAAAAAAAAAAAATGCAAATGGAAACACCTACATTTAAAAAAAAAAAAAGAAAGAAAGAAAAAAAAGAAAAAAAAAAGAGTCAAATATTGTTAAGAAGGTTTAAAAGTATCATGAGGTGGTTTTTCGGATGTTTTGATATAGAAACATATAGAAAAGTGTAATGGAAACACATTTTTTGCATTTACGTGTCCTTGTCACGTGTCCTTGGATGTGACGTGGGGGGACCATGGCCAGTTAATTTCCCATTCATTGTTTGTTGGCAGGAGAGCACCCTGGGTTTGTGCAGGCGTGGAATTGGTTTACTTTGGTTTAGGCTGCTTTGGTTTTGTTTTAGTTAGTTTCCTATTTTGATTATGTTTCTTTTATAAAGTTTTCTTTGTAAAAACACCCACTTTTGTGCCTGCCTCCCTTCTTGGTTGCAGCCTTTTGAGCTGGGCTGTAACAATATGGATTGCATATTATGAGTTTGACGAATAAATACGTGATAATGTTGATTAATAGTGAGTGTATCTGAACCATTCATTATCCGAACTGCTTAGTCCAGTTAAGGGTCGCGGGGGGGAGGTGGACCCTTTCCCAGCAGTCTTTGTGCGAGAGGCGGGGTAAGCCCTGGAAATGGCGCCAGTCCATCGCAGGGCGTGAAGGAACTCAAATAATTACTATATACTCTTCTTCCCTCCCCTCTGTAAATGACTTTAGATTATTGCATCAGTTAATTTATTCACATCTAATAATCCACATAAAAGTCCTGTGACATGCAGCCAAGCCCCCTCCCCCCCAATAATAAAGAAATAGAAATACAACCTTTGAAAATGTAAGAAACACAAAGATGTAAACAACAACAAATGATCTAATGCTTTTGAAATAATTTCACAATTCTACAACAAACCAGTTGATCCAACAAAGAAAATAAGGAAAGAAATGTATAACTTTGAATGTCAAGATTGTGCAGCTTAAAAATGAGGATAAGTTCACCTGAAAATGCAGACGGGCCAGTTTTAACTAATAAAACCACAGTTCTTCTTCTAAATATAAACAGTTATAACCTGGATTAATAAGAATATGTCACTATATATGAAACACCCTGGCAACATTTTTTTAATTAACTAACAAATATAAAATAGTTACATACCCCACTTTTAATAATAGTGTTTTACCATTGCATGAAGCCACATAAGAAAAAAGCATTGGATAGATTTGTTGTAACTAAATACAAGTTGACAATGACAATAACATCTCACGGCAGACTCTGCACGTTCCGATATCACCTTACCTTTAATTTGTCTACCATCGAACACCACTGTCAACATTTATTTACCTTTACAATGTCAATTTATGAAACATTTATCCTGTGTACCACACACTGTTTAATCATAAACACATGCTAAATAAACACTTGTATAAAATGTATATGCAAAAATATCAATACACCGTTTATTTGGGTGTAAAAGAGAAAAATAACGAGTGCCCTAAAAGTATAACTATTAACTGGAATAAAGAATGCTATAAACTGCCGATCAGGCTCTTGAAAAGAATAATTATCAGATAATTTAGAGCTGATATGTTACTGAAGTCCATCTTCTCTGCTCTGCAGGCTGTTACTGACCGACTGTCCACAGAAAAACACGAGCAAAACAGCGTTAAAAGCGAACCACCAAGTCTTTATAAAAGTGCTTTTCTGTCCCGGCAGCACATACCTTGTTTTCCGGACACACCTCTGAGCAAAGAAACCTTCCCTGCGAACTATACTTGTGAATAAATCTAAAAAGACGCGTTGACATTTTCCGTAAGGGAAGCGCCATGCTGGATTGTGACTTCAAACTACAGTGGCTGCGAAAGGACAAAAATGTGAAGAGCATCTCGCGATAACAGAGAAAAAAAGAAAAAGAAAAACAATCAAATCGTATTTTTAATAATAATAACGATAGATAGATAGATAGATAGATAGATAGATAGATAGATAGATAGATAGATAGATAGATAGATAGATAGATAGATAGATAGATTTGTGCTCATATTCATTCATACCCTTTCATTAAAGAAGGGAAAAAACAGCTACCTGTAAAATAAGCTGAAATTGACTAAAGCAATAATAAATAATAATTTTATGAAAATTATTACATTGTTTTCTAATTCTGGTTCAATAGCTAATTTTTTTTTAAAAAAAAACAAACAAATAAGATAATTTATTGCATATTACATCACTCATAGAGTAATATTTAGTTGAACAATCCTTTAATGTTTCCGCTCCAGTCAGGTGTTTTCTGTTCCTCTCAGTCAGACTTCTGCACCTGTTGACAGGTATTTTGTCCCACTGTTCAACAGAAAAGTGCTCTAATTTGTCCAGGACCAATTTTTTTAAAAATTTTTTTTAATTTTTTTTTTATTTCTTCAATTCAATTAAATGAAAAAAAACAGTGTCTTATATTACTAAATTATATTTTTGCAAATTTTTAGTTATTGTTCCTTTTTTAGGTCTCCAGTTATTTGAGTAACTGTTGTAAATACAGTCTTTTCTTTATTGAAAGGGTATGAATACATATGAGCACAACTGTAGATAGACAGAGAGAAACTCAAGAATCTACTTCCCAATCTATATTATTTTCCTTGCTGAGCATTGACTGCTTGATTTTATTACACAACTTTTTATTCATGAAAGTAGCTAAGAGCTGGAAAAGGCATTTCTCATCCTTCAGGTCTTCTGATTCTTACATATGCAGAGCTTCATACGATACTTCACATATTTTTCTCCATACTTCACAAGTATGGAGATATGTATAAGAGTGTCATTGGATCTTAGCATTAATAAAAATTACATGGTTAAATAATATTTATGTAAATTATATTCTGGGAAACCTTAGCTGCTGAGTCTTCAAACAGAGAACACAGGAACTTGTGGTCATTTTGTTGAACTGTGCACCAGCTGCATGCGCTGCTCTTTATGCATGTCTGAGCCCAGTTCAGCCTATGGAAGAGGAAGATATGCAACTACACACACTCCCACCCACAAAATGTACAGTAGGCTATAGAAATGTGTCAGACATGTGTGGTTTCCTTGTTGTTTGAGGTCTCCATGTTAATTGAGTGATGTTGTGTCTGGCAGCTTCCTCAACAACCCAACTTTCCCAGGGAGCAGCTGCACAACCCCTTTATTCTATACCTTCCCTCATTACAAAGTGGCGATATACATGCTACAACTGATTATGCTTCACGCTGGGTAAAGTTACAACATGTTTGCAGGGCACACCGGCTGCTCACAGTCCCTGAGACCTCTCATTTCTCAGACATCTGCTCCTGATTTTTTTTTTCTTTCCCTCCACCTTTTGCATCTGGTTGCATTTGCAGAACAAAATACAGACTATCATTCCATATTCATTATTATTTCCCGAGGCACTCGGGCTGAGCTCTTTGGTGCGTCAAATTTAGAGACCTGAGCTGGCATGTTCTCTCACGCCCATCTGATGGGAGAGCTGGTTTTGGTGGCGCAAAGAAGGACCGATGGGAGATGGGTTTGTATGCCTGCTTGTGTTGTGTGCATGTGTGTGTAGAAACCTTCGGCTCCTGTTTCCTGGCCACCCAGTTTAGCAGTTGGTCCTTCAGTGCTTCATATCTTACATTTTCCCAAATGAATGGAGAGCAGCGCTTCTCCACCCTTTAATACATTAATTAATAAAACAAAATGCAGCATTTTTTAAATACAGTATTTTACCTCACAGCAGTGTTTCTCAAATCCAATCCTCATGCCCCCAGGGCGGGGGGGGGGGGGGGGGGGGGGGGGGCTGAGAACTGGAAGAGAGCAACACTGCTCTACAGACATATGCAATGATACTTTTTTCTTTATTAGCGATATTTAGAATTTTTCATGATTTACCGTTGTGCTCATATTTATTCATAACCTTTCATTAAAGAAGGAAAAAAACAGCTGCCTGTAAAATAAGCTGAAATTGATTAAAGTAACAATAAATAAAAATTTAACGAAAGTTATTACATTATTTTCTAATTCTGGTTCAATAGAAATTTTTTTTAAAAGCAAACAAATAAGATAATTTATTACATGTTATATTACTCATAAACTAATATTTAGTTGAACAATCCTTTAATGTTTCCGCTACAGTCAGGTGTTTTCTGCTCCTCTCAGTCAGACTTCTGCACCTGTTATATTTTTGCAAATTTTTAGTTATTGTTCCTTTTTATGTCTCCAGTTATTTGAGTGACTGTTGTAAATTCAGCCTTTTCTTTAATGAAAGGGGATGAATACATATGAGCACAACTGTCTGATTTATTTTATTGTATTCTCTAAAGTATGTATGAAATAATATATTATCATAATTTTATTATGTAAATCTTCTATAAATTATAACTGTATCATTTTCTTTTCCTGTTTATCACAAAGGCAAACTTGTGTAATTGCATTATCTCCAATTATATCATATATTTATTTATTCTCCAGTGAGTGGAAACATATTGGATGACTCACTAACACCCACTGAAGTGGTTTATCTACAAAAATACCATCCTCATTCATGAATATGCAAGAAAAAAGCTTGTAAATAGGTGTCCACTACAGGGCCACTATGCATGAAGGGTTAAGTGAGTCATGTGAAATGTAACACAGATCAGCCTAGTTTGGTTCCTGCTTGGAAAATGCATTCTATTAATTGTATGAGGAATACTACAGCATGCAAGTTCAAGATTTTGTTCTTAATTACCTTTTTTGTTTGTTGTATGTTTTCTTATTGGATATATCAAAATAAAAAAGATGAACTGATAAAAAAAACAAAAAACAAATTTTGTTTCAGCACTAATGAAGAAGTCGAACAAATCAAACTTGATCACAAACTTGATCTAATGACCGCTGATGCGCTTGTCTGACTCGTCCTGACTTGCCTGCCAGTCAGTTGTCAGCCTGGAATACCAGAATCTTATTTAAAGTCACTCCACAGTGACTTGACGTGGAAAAATACCAACTTGGGGGGAAAAAAAAGAAAAAAGAAATGTTTACATTTCATTGCAGTGGCTGAAATAAACATGAAATATCTTTAAATAAATTAGTATAGCAGAATGGGTCCAAACGTATGATGTTACAGCAAAGGTGACTAATTACTGCTTAAAATGGAATTTGACCACAATCTGAGTTGTGATATTTTTTGCAAAGTGTCTTCTACAATAATGCATTAGGTAACTTATATGTATTGATCCTTTAACCCAGTTTTTAGCAAGTATATATAGTATCGTTTTCTACTTTAAGATGTGAAAACTGTCCATCACCCAGTTTGAAGCTGAGAAGAAGAAACAGAAACTCAGCGGTCTGATCACCAGAGAGGAACCAGAGGCCATCCAGGTGATGAGTGAAGACTTTGTGCTTTCATCACAAATCTTTTCCACTTTTCACCGTCAGGGTTGTTTCATTTTTCATCCTCATCAGGCCCTCTGCACCCCCTGCTGCTGCTATTCTTCCCCTTCCACCAAAAAATGTACATCTTACACAGGACTTTTGTCTTTAGATTTCCATTAACTTTCACTTTCTGTTGTATTTTGTTGCGCATATCACCCTCCTATTGTTTCATATTGCTCCTTCTTCCTTCATCTTTATCTTACCATTCCCTCAACTTCCTCATTTCTCCCATGTTTACTCACCTTGATGATATGCTTCCATCTAAATACTTAGAAATATCAGACTCATTTCATAGTAAAATACAGAATTAATGCCAGAAAACTAAAACAAAACAAAAACACACACAAAAAAAGCAGCAGCCATTCAGAGTTGTGGAGAGATGTTGGTAGGAAAGTCCGGCTGGTGGTGACCAACACTCCACCTGTCATAATACAGCCAGGCAAGACATGATGGGGGGATGGGGGGTGCTGCGGCC
Organism: Telmatherina bonti; assembly: GCF_933228915.1. Taxonomy (NCBI): domain Eukaryota; kingdom Metazoa; phylum Chordata; class Actinopteri; order Atheriniformes; family Telmatherinidae; genus Telmatherina; species Telmatherina bonti. The sequence continues at coordinate 9,892,608 of NC_136613.1, forward strand.
TGATGCTGAAAGACAGGATCTCCCCTCTGACATTGTAGGCGTTCAGAGTCCACAGGACATCCACCACCCAAGTGGATGGACGGGAGAACGGACGGAGAGACAACCAGCCGAATGACGGACACTTTGACAAGCAAAAGATGTGAACAGATGGCCAGAGATCCAGACAAGCGGACAAAATAACAGATGTCTCCACGGTGGGACAATCAATCACATTATGAGCTGAACACAAGAGAATAGAATTTGGCTGACAGAATCAAAATAACAATAATAATAAAGTGCAATACCAAGAAACGCAGAGAATGTGTCAATGATTGAAATGTGGGACTGACCGCACACAGTCTTCTCGCTGCTCTCCGAAGGGAAGCCTCGGCAAGCATAATAAACATTCAGGACAGAGTATTTTGTGTAAAGCAATGTTTGCCTCCCAAAGGAGGATCTGGATTTCATTACAAATATCTGTGACTGTGCATGTGTGACTGTGCATGTGTGGAAGGGGGAGTATTTGTGAGATCTGCATTTGCATCTTTCTCTTGCCTTCTTTAATGTTTAAACAATCACTAAACTTTCTTTACAATTAGAGTTGTGTCAAATGAAATAATATAGGAAAAGAATACCTTTTTACCACAAACACCTCGTATGAAAGTACAAACATGAACTTGTTTTAAAAGGCAACATCATTCAGATTCTCCTTTCATTACTTCTGGTTCTCGTACATTTTCATAGCTAGTGTGAGGAACCTGAAAGTAATGAATTGTGACAGACGACGCAGTTCAAACGCATGAATCTGGAAAGACCAGTAGCACATTCATCTCACTTCACAGAGCAATACGGGTGTAAAGCAGAGCATTACCACAGAAAAATATAATAATCTTGAAAAGTAAAATAAGTTATGCAGAGCATGTATGGAAAGAAACAAGCTTTGGGAGGTTTTACTTCAGGTTCAAACCACCTTATGGTAGAAAGTTTGTATGCAGAAAAGTAGCCAGATTACCCCGAAGGCACGGTACAGCATGACGGTGGGAACATCAAACGTCTGGGCCTGTTCTCACTGGATAATGAATTCATTTCGAATACAAGCTTGAAGAATTCAGCCGAAAAATGTCTTCAAAACCCATAAGTGGATGTCTCAGTAGGGTAATGTTCCGAAGCATATCGGGAGTCTGCTGAAAGGATATTTTACCCAGGAGAAAGTGTTAGAACAGCCTTGTTGGAGTTCTGACCTAAATCCAGAGCACAGAGCTCTTATGGTAAGAACTGAAAGCTTCGCCGGCTGAAACATGGAGGAAAAATTCACCATAATTATTACGGAAATTGACTGATCCGAAGCCCAGACATGCGAAGGATGTAAAGGATGCGAAGAGTAATTTATAATGAAGCCACCATTACATGTCCATATATGTTTTTGTCTTTATTTCTAGCCATTTGTCTAAAGGCAATTCTTACTTTTTCTTGTGATGATCAGGAAATGTTTGGTCAGACAGAAAATTGATGTGCAAATGTGTAACAATATATTTGGACTGTGCAAATTCACATGACCACCTACCATACACCCACATTTAAGCCTGGTGATACTGAAATATATACTGTATACTCCAGGATTATGGTTTAAACATTATATTGTGCTTCTTTCAATAAGTATTTGATTTGCTGAATTCAGATATTCTCTTAAAGACTTGACTTTGTTTACAATATCTGCCAGATATTGTATTCCAGTATAGGCTAAACTGCAACAGATGTAAAGTGATACATTTTATTTGGTTATTGGCACAACAAAGTCAATCTGGTTATCAAGTAATGAATAAAAATGATCACTGAGACTATTTTAATCTCTGGATTTACCAACTGTTTTATTATAATCATATTATTTGTGTGTTGCTGTGCTCTCTCAAATCTGTGTATTTTCTGTAGTATACAGTGCAGTATAATTTATTTCTAGTATACAGATATTTAATAAAAAGGTTTTTTTTTCTTTTGGCTCATCAAGCAGAAGACTTCATTTATGACTGTGATTCCTAAATTATCAGAAAGCTGTTTTCTTTCCACTTCACCTCCAGCCGTGCCAGCTGTTCTTCTGATGGCTGAGATCTGTACAATGTGTCAAAACTGTTTATGTGATTTCTTTGACATATCAAAGGTCACCAAACATCTATTCTTTGGCTCTTCTTTGTGATTGCCATTAATTTAAAAAGCTCTAAAAGAGTTTATTGAGAGGAAGAAAAAAAAAAGATGTTACACGAATGCAGAAAGTTAATCAAAATGTTCTTTTAATTAACCTTAAAAACCCGACTAATAATATGTGAATTTTGAAAAATCAATTATTCTCTATTCTTTCATGTGTTGGGATCTGTTTGGACTGCATGTGTCCTGAACATGCAGGAGAAAACCTCTGCAGATGTGCCGTCAGACACATTCAGTGTGTGTGTGTGTGTGTGTGTGTGTGTGTGTGTGTGTGTGTGTGTGTGTGTGTGTTTGCAGTGGGAGTCCCGGAGTCCCACAGGGAGCCTGTCTGTTTCAGCACCTTGTCTTGTTGCCTTTTGTAGTGGTGACAGGACAGGAGTGAAGGAGCAGAAAGGGTGAAACACAGAAAACACAGAATTACAGGAGATCAGAGGGGTTCCTCCTCAACTTCAGCATGGTGGTTCTGTCATTATTATTGCTGTTACAACAGTTTACTAGAACTTCATTATAAGCAGCTTTTTTTCCTTTATATGTATTTAACTTGATAATTCACATTTTAAATAAAATTTTGTGTGAGTTTCCTTAAAAATCTTAACTATGTTTTTACAGCATAACGTTATCACATGTTTTTAAATTTACTAACCTGAACTGACTATGTGTATTTCTTTTATCATTCTGCTTCAAATTTAATTGTTTGGCTATCATAGAAGTTAAAAACTGAACTGTGGCAAGTCGAGCCATATGTTACTGAACCATCTGTTTTCCCGTGGGAGGTTTCTTCTTTGACTGCACTACGTTTACGTGTCTTGCAGTGCAATAAAAAAAAACTATTTGAAATGCCCAGTAACTAAAGATATTACCCAAAGGCAAACTGTGATGTTTTACTAATCCCAACTTGCTTTTACAGCCTAAACAGCAAACAAAAGTGAGGCAGGAATTTGAGTGAAATAAACTAAACACAGTTCTCATTGTTGGAAGCAGTACTGTCTGCAACCTCCTGATGTCCTTTAACTTCTTTAAGACAATGAGACTCTTTTCCTTTACATAGTTATTTTATGTCCTAACTAACAACAACAAAAAAGCAGTCGTTCATTCCAGCCTTCCCAGAAAAATTCAAATTAAGTATAACTTCAGTATGAATACTGTAAGCACTTTTAGAAGCAAATTAAAATAGATGTTAATCAGTACCTTAAAAAGAAAAGCATAAAGAGCTTTGTTGGTAATTTCCAGGACACCAAACTACCCAAGAGTTTTAGGAGTTTCCAAGAGTCCAACTGAGAGGAAATTGTCAAAACTAACGAGCGCTGCAGAGTCGGAGCGGGTGTGTGCATCTGCACAAGTGTGAGTTGGCATGCATGTGTGTTTATTAGCCGTTTCCAAAATAACAAAGGGGATCAGGGGATGAGTGCATGCCAGTGTAGCATGTAATCAGAGCCAGATCCTACAATCCATCAGAGCGGGGGTTCATCAGAAAATGACTGGCATCGGTGGACTGAGACTTTCTGCTGATTCCACCGCAGTAGAGACCCAGTCATTAGTCAGCCTGACAGCATTCATTTATTCCCTGTGAAGTGAAAAATAATGGTGGTCTCTTTGGATTTAACCCCCCCCCCCCCCCCTCAAGTAGCCCACCAAAGAAACTAAGGGGCTTGCAGACAAACTCAATTTAGGAAATTGTTTGCCTTGTTTTCCCTGTTCTGTGATTTCACGAGACTCTACTGATCCCAAAGTCAGATGTTTCTTGATTTACTCTGCTTTCCCCTCATTTATGAATGAGGGAGGAAGACTAATGTGTGTCATTTTTCACTGGGACATCCATCCCTTCCAGTCATGCAACAAAAGAGAAATGATTAAGTGTAGTTTTTCTTCTGGCATAGATAGAAAAAAATACTATAAACTTCCCTCTTATCATAAGAATTACATTTATTCTTAATTATCTCCTTGTACTTTAAGTGTTTACAACTTTGCTTCATTTAGTATACATTGGTAAAAAATAGTATTCAGTGTGACAGTATTGTGAAAAACCCAATAATGTAAATTAATGTTAAGAGGAATTAATGTTGATCTTTTTAAGCTAGATGTGAAATGAGGGTCACCATCAACAGTTTTATCACACAAACAAAAACAATTACAATGTCTTACTAAAATGCATTTTCTCAGATAAACTTCACAACCTCTGTTTGTATAAGAACAAAGGAACATGTGCAAGCTGTGAATCTAGCAGTGCTGCAGCAACATAGTGGAAACAGAGAGATGTGTATCAGCAGCTGCCCTGAGGTTACACTACAGCTGTGTTTTGTTTTTTTTTCACATCGTTGCATTTGTCACTATAGGCGCCAATAAAATAAAACAAAACAAAAAAAATTATACATAATAAAATTTACATTTAAATTAGATTAAATTAAATTAAATTAAATTAAATTAAAATTTTTAATTAAATTTTTAAATTAAATTAAATTAAATTAAATTCTCAACATTGCTGTGATGGAAAATCTTTGAATTATTGCTTATGTTCTTTTAAGTTTGCATATGTCGATGTAAAGCTCTTTTAAGGTCTTACTTCAGAATTTCAACAAAGTTATAAAGGATTTTCTTTAATTTATTTATGTATTCATTCAAATAGAGCTGTACATTCAAGAAATCTTACTCTGGACAGTGTATTGTCATTTTAGTTTGGAGACTAACAAGCTTTACTCATGGGCACGCTAACACTAAAAGCTACTCATAATCAAAACCGGGTAATTAAAAGGGTAGAAATTTTTCCAAATTGCACAAAGCTTTCAAAAAAAGTTTAATTGTGAATATTAACATGAGAGGAAAAAAAAACATGTCTTGTTTAAATGTCTAAAATTGAAACTGTTTTGGTGTCTTGCAATTTTTGTTTTGCAAAAATGTTCACAATGGTTGATGACGATGAAGTTGGCTTACACTTGACAGCATTTTTCATTTCTTTATAAAAGTAAGGGTGTTGTGTTATTGTTTTTTTTTCCCAAGATCTTAACATAAAAAGGGACATAATGTAATATGCCACAAGTTACTATTCAGCTGCGGCTGGATTTGATTATTAAATTTAATTTAATCTAACTTTAAGACCTGCTAAGGACCAGATGATTTTTTATTATTATATGCAGACGTTTTTGTTTTTTTTCTTTCAGACGTTCTTTTCATAAAAAGCACTTGTGTTCAAACCTGAACCCAGTACACACTGGCCTACATGTCCGTGTCACTCCCTCACCCTCAAATATAAGCTAACACAGTGTAACGAAAGTCTGAACTAATATATGATTTAATCATTAAAGACTGACAACACAGGCCAAAGTAAATCCTGACCTGCAAATGTGACCTGGTTATCCAGTTAGCTGTGTGTAAGTGTGTATGCGTACAGTGCCACCTTTCACCTGAAGCTGATGACTGATTAAGAGCTAGTACACTGAATAAACTGTCAGCAATTCCGCATGTGTGCAGAAAAACATTTGTGTTTGCGTGTGTTTGTTCTCAGCAGCCATTAAAAACAGCCACAACATTATAACACCTAATTTACTCTCATTTAAAGGCAGGAGAGTGAAAAAGAGGTCAGCGGTGTTTGCGCCACTCACAGATGTCTATTAGTCAGCTGTTAAACTGCTTCAGATGAATAAATTGGAGAAATTTACATCTGGGATGCTGTGGTTTACACAACTGGATTTGCAGGTGATACCTCATATGATGTATTTATTGCAGCTGGGTTTTAATCAGAGCAATTTGAAGAGAGCAAACAGGCAGGAGGCTAAAGGGCTGAATGAATGAGATAGGGATTTATTTCATGAAAGCAGTTATAAACCCACTGTGGATGTTTAATCTTGATTTAAAAAGACAATACCAACACATTTCTCAGCTGTCATTACTTTGGACAAAAGTCAGATTACACTACTGAACTTATACAGATTTCACACACTTTGGCGCCCCTTAACAAAGGCGAATTCAATTCAATTCAACTTTATTTGTATAGCGCCACTTCACAACAATGTTGTCACAGGGTACTTTACATACATGAATCAAAAATCACATTATTTCGAGCCAATTCATACATATCCTATAATAGAAACCAACTGATTGCATCGAGTCATGACTTGGATCCAATCCCCCATCCTGAGCTGCACGCGGCGACAGTGGGAAGGAAAAAATTCCCCTTTAACAGGAAGAAAACCTCTGGCAGAACCCGGCTCAGGGAGGGCAGCCATCTACCTCGACTGGTTGGGGTGGAGAGGACAGGAGCCATATTCTACATCCTGTTTCTTCTCGAGGCTTTTTTTCAGCTGGTAAGTCAGTCCAGTGCTGGCTCTTGTCTTATGTCCTGCTCTGTCACTTTTCTTTCTATTCCTTTCTACCTCTAGTAATGTCCTCTTGGGAGATTCTTAATTTCTGTAAAAGGAATGGTGCACATTCAAACCAGCCAATGTGTTGTTATCCAGTTGTGGCCCTTTAAAGCAAAACACATCTGTCTTGTGATGCCCTGAACTAAAAAGAAAAACATGTGAAGTGTGATTCAGGAAGCTTCAGGAATGTTAGTGTGCCATTAAAATGAGTAAGAAGCACAGAGTGTTAAGGTCAGAATCTTTTGTAGTGTTGCTTCTAATGTCTTGGTCAAGAGGTCTGTTGAATTATGCCTACATGTGTGGCTTTTTATGTGAAACATCCTGACAGGAAACATCTAGATTTCATTGAGAGTAGTGCCAACCATGAATACAAAAACCGCTAGGTAGGTCTGACTCCGTTGAACTAAAGCGCATCAGAAATGTTTCTGTCATAAAGGGAAAGTTGCAGTAGCCGTGTGATGAGTATGTTACGACTCTTTAAAGGTGGAGTATGTAAGATTTAAAATTAACTAACAATCATAAATAACTACAATCATAATTAGATTTTTTAAAACATTTAGGTTCCAGTCTGTCCATATTTGATGTGTTATTAAATTACAAGTTTAATTAATGACAAAGACCCTTCTTAAATGTTTGCCTACAAGTAAAAGAAAGTGCTTTTTGTCATTTGTCATTAATTAAACTTGTAATTTAATAACGTATCAAAAAAAAAAACTTTCTAATTATGATTGTAGTTATTTTATTAGTTAATTTATTTTGAAAATATTGAAAATCTTACATACTCCACCTTGTACTCCACAGTGTTGCTGTGAAAGTTAGCCCTATTTTAAATTAATAAGAACAACTATAGCTGATAAAACGGAAATGTTAAAACAACACAAAGCTCCATAACACACTGCTGGATGATGGTTTTCCCTTATAACTAGGAAGTATTTGCCTGCTGATTGGTGGGTAAATTCAAAGTTTTCTAATCAGGACCACTGAATTTTTAAGAAAATATCTACTCAACCACAAGTCAATTTTCCCACATGTGTACTATATGTGAGGACAAGATGGGCACAGTGACAGCACATATGTATGTGCGTGTTTTAATGCATATGTATGGGAGTGTTCACATGTGTAATAGATGTGTAATATCTGTTCCAAGGCCTCATCACCGCTGTCAGCACATCAGATCTGGAGCGTGTGTGATGGTGGATTGTTTTACATACAGCTGGAGCCGCCTGCCGTCTCTCCAACCGAACCTGCTCATTTTCATTTACATTCAGCCAGAACAACTCGCCACTCACTGCGGAAACATGAAACGTCGCAGGGATACTGTAGTCAGTATGGTTGTGAATGAGAGTGTATCAGCAGGCCTGCTTAAGTATGTTTGTGTGCTTATAGATCTGCCATCAAATGTTGCGTATCAGGGTCCTGTGGAATTCCTGCGGGACTGGTGGATGAATGCCATGGTTTTTTTTTTATCAGAAGCAGGGCTCAAGGAAAAATAAATAAACAAACTAAAACTGACACATTCTGTTAGTGTCATAGACCAAACTGCACGTGTTATGTTAGTATTTGCTTCTTATTAACACCATATCATTCATTTATAGACAGTGCAAAGGTATTTGAAAAGTTAGAGGAATATTACACATATTTTAGATATCAGAGATAGCCAAACCAATGAAATAATAACTGCTAAGTCTGTGTGTATGCAGAGACCTTATTATTATTATTTTTTTATGATGGTCAGATACCCTTTTAGAGTGAGTGTAGAGATACATATGAAGTCATGCTCCCTGATCGATAAGTGCAGTGAATCCCAGAGGAATAATTTGTTTGGCTTGAGACTTATTCATTCAGGCTTTATTTGGTAATAATGTATATTTTTCTCTACAATCTACAAGAGTTCCACATTTAATTACTAAACTTGTGCATCACTAAGCTCTAATGCAAGGTTGTACCTCTGTGACCTGACTGGGACTTTGCAGATGTACATGTGCACCAAAGCTTTCAATGGATTGACAAGAGATAGGTCTGCATTAGTTTGTAGACAAGAACCTTCTCAAAACAAGTGTCCATACTGTTCTTACTTTTGTCGTAGTCGGAATAAAAATGTAAGCGTACATAGCATCACCATCAACATTGTAGATTATGATAACTCATAAAAATGTGACTGTGGTTTATAACTATGATAATTACGGTTTTATTTTAAGTTGGGTTTTTTTTTTGTTTTTCAGATAAGCTCTCTAATGTCAACTCAAGAAATAGCCAGTGCATTCAGTCCAACAGGTTATAAAGAGGATGAAATCAGAGAAACATGACGGACCCCATTCAGTCTGATTGCCACATACCTGGAAACATTTGAACATTTGAATGAACTCTTATTATTGTAAATATGTCCAGATGAAGTTCGATAGACAAATAACTTTTATGTAGCAAGTCAACGTCAAGAGCCAGCGGCAACTAAAGAACACCATACTATTTGCCTTCACGTTATAAATTTGCAGAAAAACAAACAGTAGTTAAACACATTCAGCTATCTGTGACCAGTGAGGTTTATGAGGTTTATGAAAATGTTTTCATGTATCTGAGAGTCTGAGCCTGAGACAGGTGAGACAACAAAGGCTACCAAAAGTTAGCTTTTAAACTGAATGAAAAGTGCCAAGTGAACCTGCGGCATGTCTGCTAGCTTGTCTGCTAGCTTATCTTGCTGGTTAATGCTATAACACATTTCATAAAACGGAAACAATACGTTGGATACAAGCTTGCAGACACAAAAACATGCACAAGCTAAACTAAAAAAGCAAGTTTTTTTTTTTTAGCTAATTATCTGTGCTAAATTTCTCAGAATGTTGTCTGATAAATAATGGCTAGCAGGTGCAGAGCAAACTAGTTAGCTTGTTTGGCCAACGAGTACCAGGTCAGTGCAAGGCCTTGTTCTCCAGGATCACATCCATGCATGGTGATTATCATCTACCCCATAAGGAGAAAACCCCATCCGGAAAGACTGCTGTAGCTCTTTGTGTGCAAGAGTCGTCGTCCTCTCTCTTTCTCTGGTCCAATGGAAGAAAAGTGCTTGTTTGTCAGCAAGCTGATGGATGGAAAGAAAGGAAGGGACGGCCGGCCGACTTTCCCAGGCCAATCCCTTGATTCAGCAGGACATCTTCTCTCCTGTGGCGGGGAAACTAGTCCAAAATAAGGTGTTCTGCACGATAAGGTGCCAGCTTCTTCCTGACCTCAGATAAGCAGTAGAAGATAAATGGACAGATGACATGTATCTCCTGCTTTTCATAGTAGAGTAAAAACTATTTATCAATCTGTACACACCTATCCCCAATAACACCAAAGATAAAATTAGTTAAAAGCAGAAATATAATCAAATTAACTGTAAAGTCACATCAAAATAACATGTATAGAATGTGCTTGTAAATGTGTATGGCTCAATGTATGTACAGGAGGATCTACAGGGCAAGTGTTATTTGTGCGTTATATTCATATAATAATAAACATTATTAAAGCAAACGATCAAGTTTATTCTCACCAACCATAAACCCACACACACACACACAAAGCAGTGCAACCACTTTTTACACACTGGGAAAATCATGAGGTTGTAACACTGACGTAAACATGAAAGACTGGTTTGTTTAGAAGAAACTAAACTCTTCTAAAGGTTTTATGTGTTTTGGTTTTTTTTTCACACATGACGCTGCACAACATCACAACAAAACCCAAAAAAAGAAGCAAAAAAAAATCACATCTTGCTCCATCATGATACAAAAGGACCAGCGAGAAGAAAGAACTTATATCTGCTGCTTTCTTAATAATAATAAAAAAACACATGTAAAGGGTCAATCAGTCAATTAGTAATACAATAATTACTAACATAGACAGTAAACCCTAAAACTTGGAGAAAAAAATGAAAAGTAAAATCTATCAGTATTTGAAAATTACAATCTTATTGTAGAACATTATTATTAATTAATAATCATTTACTGAATGTTTATCAGGGTCGGTTTTGTGCTGCTGTGGAGGTGAAAAAGATTGCATTCATTGCACAAGAAAGCGGTTATGAGAAAAAAAAAAAAAAAGGTGTACATGGTAAATTTAGTGTGTTAAGACTTTATTGTGAGGAATAATTCTGTGAAGCAATTCCTAATCTTTACAACATTGCTGCTTATGAAAAGATGAATATGAGATTTATTATATAAATCATAAGATATCATAAGATTTTTCACATCAGCCTCTTCTTGGGGGTCTTCAATCATGATTTGAAATATAATGTCAAGCATATTTCCCTCCTTTCTATTTTATTTATGAAAGGATCACAGATCTGAAGACTTTCAATGACTAAATATTTTCAATGTTCAATTTTCTTGTTTTTTTGTTCATACTTTTCATTGGAATGCACCATATTTTACAGAAAAAATTATATAAAATCCACTAAAATATCTGAGTTACACATATGCATATAAGCAGAATAAATAAATAAATAAAGAGTGTTTTTTAGCGTGTTCATCAGGATGGCTGAGTAGCTATTTTAGATATAAAAACATCTAATTAAATTTGGTTTGCACAGCAAGGCATGAATTTTCTCATGGTCCCATCTGGAAACAACATCTAAAGACATGGTGAGACTCGAGAAATTCCTCACTGCCATGAGAGGAGGCATCGGCGCATCCCAAAAGATGTGTTTATGAGCTGATTAATATGAGACGTATGGCATAAGGCTGCTCCTCATCTGCAAAATTACATATCATTCAGCAGGGAACTTCCTCTCATTTGTCTTTGAGTTTGTGTCATGCTATAATTCTAATGACTACTGTAAACTATTCTGGGCTGCAACCAAAACCACTGTTTAAATGGCACATACTTGCAGGAATTGGCAGGAATTTTTATTTACTGCAGGTTTAATGTCACACATGAAAAATTAAGCAGAGAGAGAAATGAGAATGAAACGCTAATATCTGATGCAGCATTCTCAGGAGAGACAGCACCTTAAACATACTGCAACCAGCTGCTCCGGAGTCTCACGTGGTGAGCCGTACCACATGCAGACTAGTTTTAATCAGACAAACTAGGAAACCAACTTATCCATATTTGTTGTGCAAGCATAAACGTCCCACTACAAGTCCTACACTTCCATTTCGTCTGACCTTATTAAAGCAAAAAGAACCAGCACCAAGCATCTTCCAGCTTTTGTGTGGTCAGATAAAAGAATTTCACCAACATTCCCATTTGTGCCATTCCATGACATGTCAACTAGGTTTTCCCACATAAAGGATCTGTCATAAAGGATGAATATATGAAAGAATGATCTATTTATTGCAACTTTTCAAGTCTTGTTGGAGCATTTTACACTAATATATATATGTATATATATATATATATATATATATATATATATATATATATATATATATATATAAAAATTATTTTTTTTCATTATTTCCTAAGGCAACTTAAAAATGGTTTTATAGGAAAAGATACATTTGTCAAAAGCAGGAAAGAGAGAAGGAAATTAATGTTTTATATGAAAATTTTAACCATGATTGTCTGCAGTTTTAAAGCCACAAATAATCAAATCAAATAATAAATTTATTTAGGAGAAAATAACCTTTGTCTGGGGAAATATTGTCATGACATTCAGTTAAAAAAAAATCTGCTTGACCCTTTAAGACCAAACTCATAAAAAATATCATGTAAATTTATTTTTTATATGATGACTTAATACGGCCCTCTAACAAAATGAACAATAAAAAAATACAAAAATTTTGGGAGGATATTTACCAGTTATTACCATATGATATGTCAAAAATTTTATCTTTTGGTTATTTAGTGTCCATGAAGGGGCAAAATCAGATTGTGCTCCACACATTTTTGAGCAAAATTTGTACCATAAAGTGATGCAAAATGTCTCCGGGACTGGATGTATCATATATGTCACACTGGGTTCTTCTGGGATGATATAAGCTGAACCACAAATAAGTATTTAAAAAAAAAGCTAAGTCTGTGGTATGGATAACCTAATATCTGAAAATGTATCCACTCTCTGGTTTATAAAACCTTTAAATTAAGTTTCCGAAAAATAATGTACTGACTAAAATAGGTTTCAGGCATCACCCGTTACTTTAAAATGGAATTCTTATTGTAAGAAAGTTATGGTAGAAAATTAGACACAGAAATGGAAGGGAAAGAGATGTTAAAATTACAGAAGGCACAGAATAATCCAACATTAATAAGAGTTATTATAAACCTTACCCAATGGGCGACCAATAAAGCAATCCTTTCTTTTTTTTTATTTATGAAAATGTTCATTGCTTTTACATCTAAATATGTAAACTGAGTAATAATTTAACAAAAGAGCATCTAGTTTTCTTTTTATCTTTCTTGTTCAATCTGCATGATGAAATACTGCAGAAGAACATGCTACAAAAACAACCATTTCTGCCAATCAATCATATTGTTTTTGGTTTTTATCTCATTTTTCCTCGACTTTCCACCAGAAAATCTCCTCAGAAAGTTTATTAAACCAATTGCCGGTAATCTGCAGTTGAAAACTTAATGGAAAATCCAACTGCAGTGTTGAATTACACTCATATTAAAGTAATGGCTGAAAGTCACTGCAGATGAATGTAGACTGATTGATCAGGTTATTAGCATTCATGGTTATATTAATAATAGAAAGGTATATAAACATTTTGCCAAGGTCCTACAGATTTAACATAAGCAGCAGCAATAAATTTCCACTGAAACATTAATTATATTTAAATAACTCCATTTGTATGGCAACTCCTCTTCAGTTTAAATTAATTTCAGCTAATAAAACTCGTTGTTAGTGAAAATGTGACTGTCAAAGCTCTAAAAAGCAAAAATAAATAAATAAATAAATTACATTCATCTCACATAATTCCTCATTCTCAAAACTGCATGGCTTCCTTATAATGATTTCTTCTCATGGCTTTTTCCAGCATCAATATTCTTCTGCCGGGTTTGTTCAGCTGCTGTCTGTAACAAGGGACTCGCACCCGCAACTGTCCAGGGGCAAGCCTCTGCTTACTGTCCAAAATCACAGGTTTCCCACCCACCCACATAAATCATAAGTATATTTCCAGCTTCTTCCTTCTCTTCTTTTGCCTGCATGGGTTCAAAACAACTCACTGTCACATCATATATTTGCCTAAATCATGCAGCAATCTGTCATTAAAGACAGAGATTTATTTCTGCCAGGGAGCAGCAGTGGTCATAGTTTCATTTCAATTTAATTAAGTCTTATGGATGGGGGAAAGTGGGCAGCCACTTTTCTTTAATATTTTACTAGCTTTTACTGCCACTAAGACAAGAAGATGAGGAGTCAGAGACATATGACAGCTAAAGTCAAGCCAGGAATCAAACACACACAGTCAGTGTGGATTTTTCCAGGTGTGAGGAAGCATAGCTGGTCAAGTTAGGACTAACCAGGCAGTTTAACAGCAATTCATCAGTGTGCTGTGTGTCAAAGGTTCCACCAGGGAGGCACATTTGCTCACACGTCGGACTGTAAATTTGTATACCTGAAAACTGCAAACACATGCTTCTTCTGTAAATCTGTCAATAGCAAACATGGAGAGTTCGCTCCAGACCTGGAGAAGTTTTTCTATTAGTTCAACAAGACGAAGACAAATCATCCTCAAATTTGACTTCACTTTCTCTTCAGGGATCACTGAAGTGTCCAGCTCATGTGTGCTATGCTCTGCTCCCACCATGATTAAATCTGAAAGTGGCTTGTTGTAGATTAAATTACATGGCTGAGAAATATGCTTTCACGCCATTTGCACATCATTAAATCAACTTTTTCCAGCACTGGCTTCCCGTCTTCTCTGCACACATCGGTGGAAGGTTATTAAATACTTTCACTTTTTCAAAGCGTTCAATTCCTTATTTTTGTTTAAACCTACAAGCTTTTTTTTTTTCATAAAAGTCATGGTGATGAATGCAGATTTTCCCTGATGATACAAATACCAACAGAAAACCAGTCTGGAGTTTGGTCTGTTCTGAAACCAGAGAAATCCAGTGTATTTCAACCAGAAGACCATTTTCATATTTTTTTCCAAGTAGTATCTTCTGATGCCATCATAACAGGAGTTTGTTCTAACTGAAAGGACTTTAATTCAATCCATTTCTGCTTATCACAGTTATTGGAATGCTGTAAATAAACATAAACCAGAGTGTTTCTCAGCAGTTATAAATCTCCACATGACAAAAAAAAGACAGTCATTTTAATATTCATATTAAAATAATATATATTCATATTAACAACATTTATCGAGCAAGGTAAAAGTTGAGGATTCCCTCTGGTTGGATTTTACACCATAAAAATCTTAGCAAATGGATGAGATGCCTTCAAGCTTCGAGTGAGAACACACTGGACCTCCTGGGTAAGTCCAACACCCGATTAATTTAAACGCTAATGAATAATGGGTCCACCACTTACTTTCACTCACTTTTTTTTTATTATTGGAAGCAGAAAGTTTCTGACAGTTTCAGATGAAAAAGAAAATGATGATATTAATGTTGTTGTTGTTATAAATAAAATAATAATAATAATGAGAAGAGAAGTAGTAAAATCGATTGGCTGTTCATCACTCTTTAATTCCCTTTAAACAGGGCTTTGAAACTTCAAGAGAGTACTTTCATTGTGTTTTAATGTCTTAGTAAGTAAAAATCCTGCAATCTGCACCCCTTAGCCCATAATGCCATGGTTTACCATAAAAACTAATTTGATTCAGCCCTGCACAACAGCAAATCAATAAATCAATCAATCAATAAATAAATATAATAATAATAATAATAATAATAATAATAATAATAATAATAATGATTTTTATTTCTTATATTTCAAGACTTAATTGTAGAAGTAGTGATGATAGACAATAAATTGCAAATGCACTGGAATTTTAGCCTTAACCATTACATATCAGTGACATGAAAGTAAACATGCTTTATTCATTTCTGCTGGAATTTGCAAGTGTAAATCGGAAATTAAAAAGTAGTTTGCATTTGGAAATAGCACAACAGCTTATAGTCATACCTCCTTCCTGCTTTGTTGTCGAAAATGAAAAGATGAACGATGCTATCAGACTGAAATGTTGACTCTTGGCCAAAAAGCTGAAAAGGTCAAATATAAAAGATTGCTGCTTTCTATATATTAAGACCAAGCAGAAGGGAATAAAGTTTAAGACAATCCTATTCAGGCTAAACAACTTTCACAAACATCCAGTTTATCCCGTTTCTCAGATGCTTTGTTCAATCTGAGCTGATTACTCTTTGATAAACAATGAATACTTTTAGCAGCTGAAGTCATTATATGAGAACCTGCTAAGCTAACCTATCAATCTGTCTTACAGTATGTCCTTTAACTTCTTGCAGGAGACTCTTCTCATCCTGCTGCATGTCAATCTGTTTTAATGTCACCACCACAAGTTGGCAGTATGTCCCTGATTTTGTCAAACTGAAATGTGCCAGCATCAAGAGTCAGTTTATTTTGTCTGCTTGGGAGAACTGGGAGTGATCAGCTTTAACACAAAAACAAGAAGAAACAATTAAAGGTCATGAATGGGGCTAGCTTTCAATTGTAGCATGAAGAGAGCTGTGGGGTAATGAGTCCCAAAGATTATAGCCGAGTTCATGGGTGAATGAAGTAGAGCAGAATTCCCTAGTGAATGTTAGTATGTCTGATCAGTGCAACTTGCATTCCCAGCTTGGATATCATCTGAAAATCTACAAGGGGGAAAGTGGGACACATGAGAAGTAATGTGGAAGTGACACCACAGCTGTACGTCTGTAAAACACTGTCCCACAAAAACTATCCATATTATATATGGATTCTTTACTACTCAAGACCCAGGACAGTCAGAAACAAACAAACAACAACAAAAAAATGTGAGTAATTGAAGCAGAGCAGCATTGCTGAAGGAACCCGCAGCAAATGTAAATAATGTGATCTATTGGTGCCATCTGGAAAAGATTGGGCCAAAGGGTGCCTCAATTTTTGCCTCCTCGCTATATGTGAACGGATCCATTACCATGTTTATTTGTGCAGCTAAACCTCGGTTGGTGAATAGGATTATGCAGTGGGGGATTGAGTATAGATCCTACACAAACAGTGGTATTAAAGCAGGATTTCTGATGTATCCTGAACAATAATGGATTTACAAGGCAGGAATTTTCTTCTCTCCCTCTCACAACCTCTTCATTTTCCAGAAATCGAAACCAGACCTGTAGTGTGCAGTGCAGCTCTTGTCCAATGTGTGCGATGAGGGAGACAAGATGCAGATCAGATCAGCGTTAGCTGTAGCTAAGAGAGAGTCGAAGAAGAGAAAGAGCATGTGTCCTCTGCCTTATCAAGCCATAAAGCATGAAGTCAGTGATGTTTTTTCTCTTATGCTTCTCCAGTTTTTTTTTGTCAATACTTCTTTAATTTTCTTTTCACTCTCAGATTTCATCATCTGTCTTTGTGATGATCACATTCCATATCGTGTACAAAAACCAATCATCTGCTTTAGTGCTTCAACCTGTTACTCAGGACGTATTCTACATGTTTTACATGTGTCACTTCTCTGACACGCCTGATTCAAGTGAATGGCTCACCCCACTGGCTTGTCATTAAGTTCTGCAGAAGACGGTTAACTACCTGTTCATTTTAACCTGCAGGCTAGTGGGGTCCCAGGGACCAGAACTGGGATTAGGCTTCATCACTGGTCCATTTCCCACCCAGTCTTCCAGCAAAGAATGAAATCAACAGCTAAACTTAGTTTTATAATTCAGCATGATACAGCATTTTAAGTATTTTCATGCAACTGGACACAATAACACAGAGTGTCAGAACTTTGTAAAACAGTCACAAAAACGCTCCATTGCGTGTAAAAGAGTGTGGAACATTTCTATTGATAAAACTATGATTACTGAGATTTTAGGTGCCTTTGAAACGACTTAAACATAGAAGAAGAATGACATTTTATTTCTGTTCCAGATGTTAATTTTTTTTTGTTTTGTCTGATAATTATTATGCTTTATAATATGAAAGAGGAATTTATTTGTAATTATGGCATTTATATGAATATGTCATTGTAATACTACTAATATTGTGAGGTTTGGCTGCACACGCCAAGACGTGCAAAGGACTCTGACCAAGCCTTATCTAAAGCAGCTGGGCCAGTTAGCTTGCTGCACAAGACTACAAGAAGCCGTAAGTATTAATGTGATATGCACATAGGACTATTCAGGTGTTGGTACAGAGGTTTGATGTTCACCTTGGGGTGCCAATCAGAACACACAAGATTCTCTTGGAAGGGTAACTATCTTTACTGTCACTCATAACAACACAACAGCACAATATTGCACACAACAGGCTTACAGGTGTCGAGTTCATGGACTGATACAAATATTTACACACAAGTCCTCACAGACGCACACAACTCAAATGTTTAGTTGCCCTGACGCCTACCTTAAAGTCGGCTGTCCATGTGCTTATACTGCGCATAAGTTTCACTTCTAGCAAGGAATTGTCCGTGTGCAGAATAAAGCAGTTGCACATCTTTACCCAAAGGGGGCACTCACGCCTCATCCACAGTCTTTCCAAATGTAAGAATACCCGAATAAGACCTCCAAAGTGGTACCAAGAGTATTACCATGAGGTAATACTTTTGTAAACATTTGTATGTTTCTGGTGATTATATCAGGTGTTTAAAACTACTGTCTTTTATTTCTGTGGTTTCCACGGCACTTGTTAAGCCACAATAAACCGTGCCAGTGTTGTCATTTTGGAGGTCACTGGTCTGATTTTAAGCATCTACACATTAAAGTATATTGATCGAGATGTATAAATCCAGCATATTCCTCCAGTGTGTTCTCCATGTGTAAGCAGATTTGGATTAAAGCATATGATGATTTATTGTAATGTAAATGTAATGTGATGAGACCAAGCTGCCTTTTTATGTATTTTTTTTACTCAATGTTCAGCAGAACAACAAGGTCAGTGGCTCCAAAAAGCTTGTGCTTGTTTGAAATGCAGACTCCTTGTATAGCAATTTTTTTCTTCCCGCATCCCGCATCAATTGTTTGCTTGTGAGGAACATTTCTAATGATGTTGTTGCAAATGTAAAGGCCCAGGACAAGGCCCAGCAGTTATAAGTAGAAATAAATAAAATGAACATAAAACAAAAATAAAAAAAAACATATTTTTCATGTAGGGGGCTGTAGTGTTAATACTGATAGTTGCTGCACTGTAAGCCAAGTTCTTTCTCATGCTGACCCATCAAACTATAACATCCTTATATTGATCCAAAGAATGACTTGTAAACTTGTAAACATCTTTCATTATTGGCAAGTCCTTCAGCTGAAACAGTCTCATCTGCCTCTTGTTCACACTCCTTAGTCCAACCTGTAAAGCACCACCCCTCAAGCAACATGACAAATACTTTTCATTAGCATTTCCACATCCATGCAGGTGCCATCGTCATGCATATCATTTGAAAATCCACAAAGTCTGAATAAGGAGTAAGGCAGAGTGGTTGAATGGAGCAGCTAAGTGCTGCGTTTTCATCCATGAACCTCTGTAAAACATGAAACTGAAAACAGGAGATATTGACATGGCAACACTTCATGAATTAAAAAAAAAAACTACTATTCTAATTTCCTGTTTAGTTCAGATAATAAGGTTACTTCAATAAGATAAAAGATGATCATAAGGATGGTTCGTGCCGCGGTTCGAGGAGCTGTGGGGACCCAATTACAGGAAAAGCGAGTATGGAGGCAGACCAGATGCAGGACCAAGATTTAATTCTCAAGATAAGCTGAATGGAAAACCGGATGGAGACATAACAGACAAATGCATATAAACAAACGCAACAAACCAGCAAGTGAGAACAGAAACCAAGGAGTATAAATACAGGGAAAACAACGAGACACAGGTGTAATTGATAAGCTAAATGAATCCAGATGAACTTAAAGAACAGGAAACAAGGTTAAACAGAAATCCCAATTACAAAATAAAACAGGAAACAAGAACAAAAGACACACAGGAAGTCCAAACCATGACAGGTTTGAGCTGAAATGTGCTCTATTTACAACACAGAAGCAGCATTTTTACTGGTCTGCCATTGATAAGGAGCTTTTGGAGCACTACAAGTGCTTTGAAGAGGCCCATTAATGCTGTCAAAATTAATTTTATTGGTAGAGCTGAACTAAAATTATTCATCCAGGAAAGAATTTCGAAACAGAAACCTTTGTCACGCATCAGTTGTGCAACAAAAGTATCCATATCAATCTATTGCTGTCCACATTCATTTAGACCAAATAAAGAATGCTCGGTGTGTGATTACACACATTGCAGGGTCAGATGAGCGATTACAACATTACTGGTTTGAGTGGGGCATACTATGGTGCTGATTCTGCTCTGTTATCACTTGGCTTTCGAGGTAAAATTCACCTTAGCAACACAATAGTCTCAACTTCCCATTCCTGCTCTGTACTTTCACCCACAGCAACGACACAAAACCAAGGTGGATCAGTTTCTGCTCATTTCTGATAAAGCCTAAATATGGCTGAACATGTTCTTTTGATTTATTTTGAAATTGAAACGTTGCAAATTTTAACTACTATAAAATAAGAAAAATTGGTAGAAATAGTCTGAAACAGCTGGCGCAGAAGGAGGTCAAAGTGCAATAAAACAAAAAAAAAGGAAAAGGAAATAAATAGAAGTCCTTTAAAAAGCCAAAAGTCCATTTCAACACTGGTTTGATCTGTGAGATGCTAAACTCTATAAAATTAAAGTTTCTCTGTGAACATTAATCCAACCCATTAGCCCCTTTTGTCACGGTCAGAGACCGGGGTGGAGGGGTGGACCCAAAAGCAGAACATACAGATGAAGCGGTAAATGAAGTATTTATTTAGTACTCAGATCCAGTTGGTCTGGTCCAGGGAAGAACTTCTCAGATAATTGTAATTCTGATGATAGTGGAGGTTGCTGGGGGGTGGTCTCTGGTTGTGGTGGTTGGCCTTGGTTTGAGGCGGGACAAGCAGGCAGGCATAAGCAGTTGGTGCAGTTGGCTGAGGAAAAGGATCCTGATCCAGGAAGACGTCTATAATGGTCTTGACGTGCTGAGGAGGCAAAGAAAAACAAAATGAAATCTCTAGCAATGAGCCACAAGGTAAGCACTGGCACTGGCCTGATTACCATGCAGTAAAGAGAGACAATCTGGCGAAGACTGGAGCTCCAGCTTGTCCTTAAATAGCAGGATAAATCAGGAAGATGAGCTCCAGGTGGTTGTAATTGAAGCTCCAGACTGCGCCTCGAGTCCCCATGGCAACCTGCACAGACTCAAACAGCAAACCATGACACCTTTTCCACCGAGCTGGTTCCATGGCTGGTTTTGGACTAGAGCCAGACTGGAGCCAATGTCTTTGCCGGTATGAAAATACCGGCAAAGACATTGGTTCCAAGATGTAGCAGAATTGGTGCGAGTAGGAGACTCTGCATTTCCTGGCTTTATAGTCATCAGAGATCCAAGGTATATTGGATGGGAAAAATCGATCAAAGCCTGTTTTCACGCAGCTACAACGGGAGATGGCTGCAGCTGCCTGCGAACAGAGCGTTGACTGGCTGGTCAACAACTTAAAAAAGCTTTAAAAACATTTCAGGGACCAGAAAAGGAGGTAATGGCTGACCTAAAATAATCCAACATTTTAAGATCCTTAATTCTGTTCCTGATTGGCTGGCAAACCAAACAGCTGCCACAGTAATGACACAGAACTGACTGGGCTCTTTCGGTCGAAACCAGAAGCACCAGAGTTGAACCAGCTAAGCACTGGCTTTAGTGCCAGCACCGAACCAGAACCTGCTCTTCTTTGGTGGAAAGGAACTAAATAACTAGCATAATCAACACACACACTGATCATCAGGTCTGGTGATTTCCAATTGTGTCCCTCTCTAATGATCTGTGGTTAGCCATCATCTGGATTATATTTCTGCCCCATAATTCAGATGGGAGTTCAGGAATGGAAACATGAGAGTGGGTGGGAGGGTTCACAAAGATAAAAAGATAAAGATAAAGGAGAACAACTGACTAAAAGATGAGACAACCATGGCAAAAAAAATCCACTCTTTAATATAGCTTCCATCACAGAGGCAATAAGAAGGGGATTGCCATCTCTCCTTTCACCCAAAACTTACCTTGACCAGCGGAAAAATGCCCAGAACTAGGTTTCATACCACTGGAGTTCCCTTCAAGTGTGAATTGCCAGCTTCACTTCAAATTATTTCAAACCAGCAGTGGCGGTGTATCCTTGGTTATGGAAATGAGGAGACGTTATTTACCTTCGTTGTAATTATATGTCACCTCATTAATTTGATATGTTTAAAGAGAACATAAGAAGAGAAGAGAGGAAGATTATGCAAAATCACAGCCTGTTTTTACTTCATCAGTTATTTTTCCATCAATCAGAGTCAGAATTAACCAACAAAGACCCAATTAACCCAATTAATCATGAAAAAAATGGCTATAAAAATCCAAATTTTTGCCCCTTTAGGAATATGAATAGTTGACAAGAAGTTGTTGGATCAATTTGATTTGAGTCAAATGTGTTGGTGCAGGGAAACAACAAAAATCTGACGGATTCCAGTCCTCAATGACTGGAGTTTGATACCCCTGGTCCAAATCAATGCATGGGCTCTTGACTATGGAACGATGGTCACTATGGCAGACCATCGCCAGGTCCAGGTCCTTCGCCAGGTCACTGAAGACCTGGCTATGGAAAGTGTAAAGGTAGTGGATGACACCAATTCAATTCAATTCAATTCAACTTTATTTATATAGCGTCAAATCACGGCAATGCCATCTCAAGACGCTTTACAGACAGAGGGGAAAACATAATGAAGGCCAATTCATAACAGCCTATATAAGGAAACCAACAGATTGAGTTGAGTCCAACTCAATCTCCCATCCTGAGCAAGCACACTGGCAACAGTGGGAAGGAAAAAAACTCCCTTTTAACAGGAAGGAAACCTCCGGCAGAACCCGGCTCAGGACAGGCAGCCATCTGCCTCTGCTGTGTGGGGGGAAGAGGACAGAAAGACAACAGACAACAGGAACTGCTACTCCCGGCCAGGGAGACCTGCTGAGACAGGAGACATACATGTTAATGATGCAACACTGTTATGGGGGGGTAAAAGAAAGAGATAAAGAGAAAAAGAAAGAAGCTCAGTGTATCAGGAAATGTCCCTCAGCAGTCTAAACCTATGGCAGCATAACTAAGGGATGCTAACCATCCCTAGCTATAGGACTTATCAAAAAGATAAGTCTTCAGCCTAGTCTTAAAGGTGGGGAGGGTGTCTGCTTCCCTAACACTAACTGGGAGCTTATTCCATAAGAGAGGGGCCTGATAACCAAAGGCTCTGCCTCCTGCTCGGCTCTTTGAGACTCTAGGAACCACAAGTAAGCCTGCAGTCTGCGAACGAAGTACTCTACTTGGTATATAAGGAACAATGAGGTCTTTGATATATAGTGGTGCCTGGTTGTGGAGGGCTTTATATGTAAGGAGAAGGATTTTAAATTCTATTCTAGATTCAACAGGCAGCCAATGAAGAGAGGCTAAAACTGGAGAAATATGATCTCTCCTGCTGGTTCTGGTCAGGACTCTGGCTGCAGAATTCTGGATCAGCTGAAGGCTTTTCAGGGCATATTTAGGACAGCCCAGTAATAGAGAGTTACAGTAATCTAGTCTCAAAGTAACAAAAGCGTGAACCAGTTTTTCTGCATCACTCTGAGACAGAATGTCCCTAATTTTGGCTATATTACGTAAATGAAAGAAGGCTGTTTTAGTAACCTGCTTAATATGTGGGCCAAAGGACAGGTCAGGGTCAAATATTACTCCAAGGTTTCTCACTGTAGCACTGGAAGCTAAAGTAATGCCATCCAGGTTCATTACAAAACCGGAAAATTTAGCTCTGAGTTTTTCAGATCCAACGAGAATTACTTCAGTCTTATCTGAGTTTAAGAGGAGAAAATTTCTAGACATCCAAGTCTTTATGTCTATGAGACAATTTTGTAGCCTATTGGGCTGATTTGTTTCATCTGGTTTAAAGGATAAGTATAGTTGAGTATCATCTGCATAACAATGAAAGTTTATTCCATGCTGTCTAATAATTTTGCCTAAAGGGAGCATATATAGTGTGAAGAGTATTGGTCCAAGTACAGAACCTTGAGGAACTCCATGACTTACTGTAGTTTGGGAGGAGGACTTGTCATTTACATGAACAAACTGAAGTCTATCAGATAAATATGATTTAAACCAGCTTAACGCTGTACCTGTAATTCCAATCACCTGTTCTAGTCTTTGTAACAGAATGTTATGATCGACTGTATCAAATGCAGCACTAAGATCAAGCAAGATAAGTACGGACACAAGTCCTTTGTCTGAGGCCATAAGAAGGTCATTAGTAACTTTCACCAATGCTGTCTCAGTACTATGATGAGCTCTAAATCCTGACTGAAACTCCTCGCATAAATTATTTCTGCTCAGGTGGGCATGTAGCTGAGCTGAAACTATTTTCTCCAGAATTTTGGACATAAACGGGAGGTTAGATATAGGTCTATAATTTGCTGTCACCTCTGGATCCAGAGATTGCTTTTTAAGTAAAGGCTTGATTACAGCAGTTTTAAATGATTGTGGTACATATCCTGTCACTAAAGACATATTGATAAGATTTAGTAGTGATGTATTAATTAAAGGGAAAATGTCCTTAAAGAGGCTCGTTGGGAGAGGGTCTAAGATACAGGTGGATGGTTTAGATGAAGCTATTATTTTAGTTAATTCAGAGGGTTGGACAGGACAGAAACTATTTAGACACAAGTCAGATCCTGGTTCTAAGGATGCTTCGGAGACCACAACAGGCTCAACATTATAGGTAGAAGGAAGAGTATTGTGAATTTGATCTCTAATAGTGTCAATTTTATTCCTGAAAAAATACATGAAATCATCACAGCTAAGTGAGAAAGGAATACATGGCTCCACAGCGCTCCGGCTCCTAGTAAGCCTAGCTACAGTGCTGAAAAGAAACCGAGGGTTGTTTTTGTTTTCCTCTATCAATGATGAATAATAAGCTGTTCTTAAAATATCTTGATATGTGCACTTCTCTCCGCAAGAAATGTAAGAGGTGTCTCTATTTTCTAAGGTGGCCGAGATCTTTCAGAATAAGTCAGATGAAGTTCAGGATGTTCAGAAATTTGAAGCAGCCATACAATTCTCTAAGATGATGCAGCAAACTGATCTTCAGATGCTAGCAAACTCAAACTGGTCCCAAGACCAGTAACTCTGTAAGGATGGAAAAGGGCTTTTTGTTGTATCAGATTAGAGAATGTTTTCCAAGGTCAAAGTTAGAGACTTATTTAAACATCATATCCACTCATTTAGAAAGAGACCCATCCCACCATGAAGCTGAAAAAGCCACAGGAAGCTTGTGCCCTTCAAAGTGAACCATTCTTTTCTCTGACACTCATAAAGTACACCTACTGAAACCTGGACTTATTCCCTCAAATTCCTTTAAACATGCAATAATTCAGCAGCAAAAAAAATGTAGTACAGACAGAACATTTCAACATATTATTTCTAAAATAAAATTTCTAATTACTAAACTATTTTTCCATTTTTTCATTGTTTTTGTTGCTTTACATTTTTATTTGTATATTTACCTTGACTGCATTTTTCACATTAAAAAGCTATAACAACTTTTGCATCACTGTAAGAAGGTCATTTTCAACAGGATTTTGTGTAATAAAAAGGATTTTCCTGCCACTTTCTGATAAAAATAGATTAAGAGCCATCTTCTTTATTATAGAAATATACTTTTGGGATGAATCTTATTCATTTCCATGATGTTAGCCTTAAAGTTTTGTCTATTGCAAAAACAGTCAAACCGTGCATTAAATAGCAACAAGTGCTTGTCGTTTGCATATTAGAAGCACAGTTTTCTATTAAATCTTACGTCACATAATCATTTACACATTCTTTGTCTTCTATTGCTCTTTCACACTAACACTCACCCCAAGTTATTCACACACATACACATTTATTTACCCCACCCAATACATCTCTCACACATGTGGAGCAGACTTCTAAGGCAGATAGATGTTCCACATGCAGCAGAGCACCCTGACTCTCAACCTGCTGCACAGATGTTTGCGTGGTTGTGATTGTGCACTGCCTACATTCTAGCTGAAGGAGAGACTGAGAGCAAGACCAGATATGGGATTTTCTTCGGCTGTCCTGCAGCATCTGACATTTTTGTGAGCTTTACAATAAAAACTTCAAACTTCAGATTTGAAAACTGATAAAGAGAAAATATGTGGGGTGGCATCAGAGGGCCGACTCATAAAATCAAACTGTAAGTCTGTATATTGTCATTATTCCATCCAGAATATGGTCATGTACAACACTGATAGAAGCTTTGTTCTTAAGCCTTTGCTGACATTTTTTTTTCAAGAATACAGTGAGAAGCCATTTTGAAAGACCATAAATACTTTTACAGATTTTTCTTAAGTAAACAAGGTAGAATGGGAAACACACAGGTAAAATTGTAAACATATGTGCACCTATATAGGTCTGCTTTTATTTCCTCTAGTCCGAATCTCTTGCCCCAGTTGCTATTCACCAGAATATAATTTCCTATGTTCAGTGAAATTTAAATAGAGCAGCAAACAATAAATTAATATGTAAAGATAAAGAGGAATACTGAATAACTTCTAAACTGAACTAAAAATGCTTTTCAGATAAGCAATGAAATGTCCTCAAGAATCTCGCCTTATATTTAGGCAGTTTTTACTTGATTAACCTGAAAAAGCAAAACCTATCATATTTGATACAACAGTTTGAGACATTTTGCATCATTTTATGGGAGAAACTTTACTTCAAACCTTGTTGTACAACATAAAATATTGTTCTCCTGGTTGACACCAGGGAAGTACAAGATTACAATACTCTAAATTTGACCTATCACATGGTGATTAAATGTGAAAATACCAACAAATAAATCGTTGTTTATTTATTTATTTTTCTGATTTTGTTAAAGGGCAAAATAAAGACTAAAGATTAAAAAACTTGGACTTTTCTGCCCAGTTACACAATGAAACTTTCTGACCTTAAACTATGTTGTGGCGGGATTTGTGCTTGTTCCCCAAAGGTATGGCGCAGTCGGGACTTGGGTTGAGGTGGTTTATTAATCTCCCAGTAAATCCACCAAAGTGCAGTAATATTTACAGTGAGACAATATGTACAGTATGTACAATATTTACACTGATCTTGCCCCCAAAAGATCTCCAGCTAAAATAAAACTGTTATACGCTCCACATTGTTTAGCTCAGAATGAGCTGCTTATTAATCAAAAGCTCCTCCCACAACCATAAGCTACCCAATTACCCTGGACAATAGGGTTTTTCTTAGGTTCCATTTGTTCTTCAGAACAAATATACATACCAGTACATCCCATAAATGATATACATTTAAACCCCAACATCACAATAATCAACCTTTCTCAGGAAAAATAAACAGGATAATTTGACGTGATGCGGCGCTCCAGTGCATCCCGTAACGCCGACGTCACTGCAGCATTGCGACACACATCCGGCTATATAACCATCGGACAACCATGGACTCTGTTTGACCCTAACCCCACCCCCCAGCTGACATGGAAAACACCCCGGTAAGTTTCCCTCCCGTGACTGTATCTCAGTAGCAGAACTATTAGGTGTGCACCCCTAACACTTCTGACACTGACAGGCGGTTTGCCTGACTGACAGTGGCCACGGGGATCGTGGGCGAAAATCCGGGGATAGAACAGTCCGCGACTCCTTCAGGTAGGTGGGTGTGGGCGTCTGTAACAAGGTGGCTTTGTCACATATGTGTTTCTGACTCATTTTTAATACACAGTTGTATGTATTGTGTACATTCCTGGAGTCTCCATGACCCAGCAGTGTCCCAAGGCTGAGAAACCATGTTTCACAACTTGTGGGCCACATGATGGATCCACATTGCTCCATCTCCAGATTGTTTGCTTTCCTCCTGGCAAACAACAAGCAACATTTGTGCAATTGGCACTTCATACTTATTGGGGGTTTGCAACACTACAGAGGAAAGTTGAAAGATTTTGTCACTATCACATGGCACTACAACCTGATTTTCACTGATTCTTTAAGTAGACCCTGAATGGATCTGGATCAGCCTTGAAGTCCGCCATCAGATGATGATATTCACCATAATGTAGCCTTGTTTCTAAAATAGGATGAATCCATGGTTGTCTTTTTCTTTTGTAAACTGGAGTCAGTAGCAAGATTTCTGTCAATTCGAGCAAAATTCTTCATCTATGATGCCTCGTCTGTCACTAACTGCTTTGCAAATGTCAAAATTCCTTCCAGTATTACAACCAATTAAGTTCCTTGAAGACAAGTGATCTGAAAGCATAATCTGAGAGTCCAAACTATAGCAACGCATCACAAGCTAGCAGTTGGATATCAGTACGCTGGTTGCTTTGAACGTGCACCATGATGGATCCAGCATAGAAAATCAAGAGAACAATATTGGCGTAAGAGAGAATCTATCTATTTATCCCCTTTCATTAAAAAAAAAAGGCTGAATTTACAACAGTCACTCAATTAACGTAACATTTGCAAAAATATAATTTAGTAATAGACACTGTTTTTTCATTAATTGAGTTGAAGAAAGAAAAAACAAACAAACAACAGGTGCAGAAGTCTGACTGAGAGGAACAGAAAACAACTGACTGGAGCGGAAACATTAAAGGATTGTTCAACTAAATATTAGTTTATGAGTGATGTAATATGTAATAAATTATCCTATTTGTTTGCTTTTTAAAAAAATACATTTCTATTGAACCAGAATTAGAAAATAATGTAACAATTTTCATAAAAATTTTTATTTGTTATTACTTTAGTCAATTTCAGCTTATTTTACAGGTAGCTGGTTTTTTTTTTTTTCTTCTTCTTTCATGAAAGGATATGAATAAATATGAGCACAACTGTAAGACAAAAGTCAATAATAGCATGGTGGCATAGTGGTTGGCACTGCAACAAGGTCACTTGTTTGAGTCTCGGCCGTGGGGAGCTTTGAACTATAGGCTTTCTGTGTGGAGTTTGCTTTGGTTCTCTCCAGGTACTCTGGCTTCCTCCCACCCACAACTCATGCATGTTAGGTTATTTGCTGTGGTTTATTGATTACTTATTACGTGGCTTCTTGTTTATAACATTGAGTTAAAAGTAAATCTTCATACATAATGTGTGAACTATTTGGGGGCAGCATGTTAAGTTTTCTTTTTCTGCCAAACTAAAGTAACACAGTTTGCACATTACACCTCTCACTAACTTCATTTACTAGTTTTAGCTGTTAAATAAACTTGAAATCTATCCAAACCGAGTGACTACAAGTTTTACATCAATTTTATCAACTAAATTCTTGTAGCTTGTCATTAAAGATGCATTATGTGACTCTTTAACCTTAAAACTTTGCGTCTTGTACTTGTTTGATGACACCGTGAAATCTATCATGAGCAGCAACTCTCGAAACGAGGCTGAGAAATCATAATATACAACTTTTACATCTGTGATGTTTCACTTCAATAAAGAACTGGCTGTTATAAACACGTAATGTTGCTGATACAGCAAAGAAACGCAAGAAGAATAAAGAGAGAAAGAGACAAAACAAGAGTCATGGTAAGATTGTCTTTAGTTGGCTGGAGAGAGCTAACAGGTCAGGTAGGATGCAAGATGGATGCCAAATTAGCTGTCGATAGGAGGAGCGTGGTGGGGAAAAGGGTAAAGTTCTGTATTGTGTCTTTAAGGTGAAGAATAGAACACACAGTTTGTATAGTCACTGTTAAAATTGGTGCATTGTGTTTGCTGAATATTTAGTGAATTTAACTCACTTACTGTGAAACATGATGGAATTGAGTCATCTTGAATTAGATTTGTTTCACCTGTCCTTTCCTGCTATGAGAAACAGCCTTTTACAGTCTGAGTCTGCTTAGTTAAAAATAATCTGTTGGCAGCTGCATAATGTATCACTGCTCTTTTATTGCTCATATTAATCACTGTAATGACCAAAAGGACAGTTTAACTTCCAAACATTTCCCGTTGAGCGGTAGTGCCATAGTTTGGTGATAATTTCTTTCTCCATGCTAGCAGTAAAATGTGAAGCTTGTACGATGGCTACATCTGTAGTTAGAGCGTGAAAGTATCAGTACTTCCCTTGAAGCATCAAAGCCTGGAACCGGAGCGGAGGAACCCTGTCGAGTCGGCGCTGTAATTCAGAAAACAACTGGCACAGAGGCAGCATCAGCCCTTTGTCTGCCTTCTATGTGGTACACATGTGGTGGATTTAAGCTTTTACAGCAATGCCAACAACAGGAACACATGGGTTGAATCGTTGTCAGAGCTATGACTCTACTTCAAAACCCTGTCCAACGGAACATGACAGTAATGTGAAATGCAGGTAGCAAAGGTGAATTAATGAATAGTATGCGTGACACTTTCCGAGCGCGCAAACGTTCAACTTCTTTGATGTCTGAGAATCAGACGAGATTCTGAACGTCTAGTACGGGTGTTACATGGCAGTTCAATGGGATTTTTTTTAGTCTTTCAACATTTTAACAGCGCATTAGGTCTTTCTCTCTTCTCACACACGCACATGCACATACCGAGTACTTCAGAGGTTTCCCATTTAGTTTGATAGGAAATAAAAGGAGATGAAGAGAGGAAGAGGCAGGAGGTTGAGGACATGAATACATCTCTACTTGGAGGACACTCAAGAGACGCTCTATCAAAGCTGCTTTCCTTCCGCCTATAAATATCATCTCAGATAATAAACCCCCCCCCCCTCCCCGGGCATTAAGTCAAATCCAAGATCTGCACAACACATGAGGGAAGAGCATCATTTCAAGGAAATAATCAATGGCCCCTACAATATGTATCATAAAACTGTAGTTATGGGGCAATATGTATAGACTTAGCCGATAGTTAAAATACATATCCATCAAAAGCTGATGTTCAAGTTTATAACCAACTAAATGAAATTAAAACATTAATTCTTTAGTCCCAGGAAAAAAATGTTATTTTTTTGTTTGATTTATAAAATTTCTTTGTAAAAGTTTTATATTTGATCATTTAGAAAATATGTTTTATAACTAGTAAGTCATAAAATATTTATAAATTATTTACAATACTGAAAATAAACATGACTTAAGAAGTACCTGAATTAATTGAGTGTTGAGAAGCTTTGTAATGATCAGGTATGGTGCAGTAAATAGAACAAAATTCAGATTAGCCCGTTTCTGACGGATGTTAAATACTTGCTGACAGCTGCTGCTGATCTGGCCTATGAAAAGTCAGTGGTGGAAAATCTGAGGGCGATTACTCATTCCACCTAAGTGACAACTTATGTTTCAGCCTCGGCTGTTGGCTCAGCTGGGCACACCTTGCCGGGCGAGCTGCTGTATTAGCTACTGGTTCAGCTCAAGCTCACTGCAACTGATAAGCCTACTGACACAATGTAAAAGGCATCAAACTATGTCATTTGATTGGGAGTGACTTCATATTGTTACCTTTAGTAAATGCATTGAAACTACATCACCTCTTTCACAACCACACACATTCCCTGAAGTTCTTAAAACCTAAATGCTGCATAGCTTTTCCTGAACTAATATCTCTATTTGTCACAAGTGATGAGCAGAGTCATATTATTTGGACATTTCCATTGAGTTCCCTGGTCATTAGAATATGGCCACTTGTAGCTATATTACCTTTAATTACTCCTACTTAATTCACACTTTAAGCTGTTTAAACTAAATCCAAACAGTGTTTTTGGTCACTCCGATTTCCTTAAACCACAGAAAAACAAAGTTTCCCTTCAAATTTTTTATTTGCACAACATTGAATGTTTTATTCTCTGTTTAGAGACACATTTAACCTCTGTGAGTACTTAGATTGCTGAATGTAAATTTAAGGCTTAAGATAAAAAAAAATAAATAAAAAAAAAAAGAGGGTGACAAGCTTGTGGAGGAGAGCATTGATTAAAAGTATTTTACTTCGGTAAACGTGATTATTTGTGAATGTGGAAGGGAGTTGTATAAAGAGGCACCATTGGCCAACTTCTAGTTAACCTTTTAGGCAGTAAAGCCGTAAAATGGCGAAAGGCACCAGGATATATCTCCAGAAAGAGAGGTTAAACCTGTTATTACTTTCCAGACTAGCAGACACATGGATCTTCAATAAAACCAAATATTCAAGAAATCACATTTGATATACAGTTGGTGATACAAAGTCAATTACAGAAAAACCAGCAGCATATCGAAATGCTTTCTGAAAGGGAATATTTGCTTCTTGAGGATGACAACTGGTCACCTATCAACAGTAAAAGTGATGCTTCATCACGGTAAATATAATATTAACATCCTCAAAGTGGTGCATGTGGGAGATTACAACTCTAAGACTTTGTCTAAACAAGATCGAGGCAGCTGGTGTGGAAAAAATATCATAGAAATATATCTAGGGGCAGGATAGGTCCAAACTGTCATATGACATTGTGTGTTTAAAAAAATGCACATCTGTGGTGGATCAACTCATTTTAAAACTCCAGTGCTTAAAAGGGTTAACAGTTGAGTTTTGTGACAAGAAATGTCAGAAATCTTGAATTTACACATGGAATATCTTATGTGGCAACAGAAATTCAAGAGTCTTCAATCTTCAAATAAATTTCATAAATTTAGTGAGAGGCCAACGAAAGTCATTTCTATATAACTTAGTCACCTAGTGGGCTGTACAATCCATACAAATAAATATAATTCAAATTTACCAAGTCATTGTAAGAACATATCTGATCATGCAATTTTTCCTAAATCTGATGGTGGGGTGTTGCATTGTGTCCAGCTTTCAGATGAAAAAATGAAGCCTCATATGACCAACATGCAAAGAATTACAAACGTCTAATGAGGTCATAAACAGGACGCTCAGAGTAAAGTGGAGTTAAAAGCAACTTCACTTTTACGAGGAAACACAAACTAAAAAGGTTGTTATAACATTCAAGCTAACTTGCTCATTAAAAGTTGCAGCACAGTCAAAAGTCTAACCAAGGTTCTTTGCAATTGTTGGACAGTTTAAATCAAACAATTTGTTTCATTTCTGTTCAGGCTGACAAAATGTATCTACTTTCATATCTGCACAACAACTCTAAGACAGATCTGAGTAATCATAGTCAGATCCATAGATAAGTTTTCCTTTCCCTTAAATTGACCCCAAGAGAAGCACATATCTAACAGGAAAAAATGGTGCCCGATGTAGAGCCTTGGGTTATCCCACAATTAAATGCCACAATTGAGGAATAGTAGTCTGTTCCTCAATTGTGGGGCGGCTGTAGCTCAGGAGGAAGAGCATTCATCTTTCAACTGTAAAGTTGGAAGGTTGATTCCAGGCTTCCCCTGACTACATGCCGAAGTGTCCTGGGAAAGATACTGAACCCAAAGCTGGCCCCTGATGTGCCAGGGTATCAGGGGTATGAGTGTGTTGTATGAGTGTGCGTGTGAATGGGTGAAAGTGACAAGTAGTGTAAAGTCTGCATTTCTGGAAAAGCGCTATAAAAGTACAAATCCATTTACCATCTGCCATTTAAATAGAAAGAAAAGTATATAGTTGCATAAAATCATCCCTCACAGAAAAAAGGACAGAATTTACTTCCTATGATAGGGTGTCACTCTGAGCTGTTGTTAAAGAAGAATTGTTATCATACTTAACTTTATGAAGATAAATGTATCATATTTGATACATACAGTTTCTGAGACGGTCCTGGACTGGCAATCTGTCCAGGGTGTACCCTGCCTCTCGCCTAGTGATTACTGGGATAGGCTTCCGCTTCCCCATGACCCTGAATTGGAACCAGCAGTTAAGAAAGTAGACGGATGGATGGACTTTCTGAGAGATTATGCATCACTTGGTACAGAAACTTTGCTCAAAATCCTGTTGTTCACGATATGATCCTTGTCTCCCGCCACCTAATTGATATTAGGAATCAGAAAATTACCACAGTTTTGACCTATCACATGGTAAAAGGTCCTAAAAATACCAAAAAAATAAATTGTTGTTTGGTTTTATTTAGTTAAAGGGCCAAATTAAAACTTCTGATTCACAAAATTGGACTTCTTTCCCCAGTTTTTCTTAAATTGGGCTTTAAAAGGTTAAGTAATCTTTTATTTAATTTGCATGTTTTTGTCAGCACAGTGAAAATTTGATCTAAAATCTCTCAGCTTGTTGAATTTGGAAATGTTTGCATGCAAACGTGTTTTATTTAAATGCATCTGTATTTGAACCGGATCAACCTAATTTGTTTCCCAAAACTGCTGGATTAAGTTGGATTATTAGAAACCATTGAGATTTTTTTCCTTCTGTGGGCAGGGAGCAGGGGATTCCTTCAGAGATGCTAACGTGGACGCTACGAGCTTTAAACAGCTTGTGATTGGATTACTGCAGGATCTCCTCAGAGCCAGGTTGACACGGAGAAACAGCTTACAACAAGCCCATGATCTTTTATCAGCCTCTGCAGTTTTTTCCTCTTTTAGGACAAAGGAGGTGAGGAGAGGTGGAGGGCAGCGTTCCCTCTTTCCATCAGAGATGTGGCGGGGAGAACTTCTGCCAGCAAGCAGAGCTTTGAAAGTGAAACGTAAGACTGGCAGATCACAGAGGCCAAAGAAAAATGATATTCTCCTCGTTACGATTCCCCCGGCCAGGGCCTTTGTTGTGGGGGCTTCTGCTTTTAACTGGAAACAGGTTCAGTGTTTCTGTGGTGTCCCGCACACGCACATATACACACACATGTTGAGCGTACAGTTCATTTGAGCACACACACATTCAAACTCTCCATCATTTCTCCATTTCCTTAAAGCCTGGTGACAGCTTGTTAAACCTGATGCCATGTGCAAAGCCTTGCTCTCTGCAGGATGGTTGTCCTCACCTGTCAGTGAGGACACCAGGTGGCCAGGTGGGGGCGTCTCACTGTGGCTGGCAGGTGGAAGTTGAGGACTGTGCTGCAGGTACAGGCTGCAGTGCTGAAGGAGAAGAGCCTACAACGTCTCTCCTGAGCATATAAATCTGTCATCACCACCATGTTCTCACTTTGTATCTCCTTCTGATAAGCAGTTCACAACCTGAGATGTGAGATTATCTAAACTTGTCACCATGCTGGTTATTCCTTAGCTCCATTATCAGATATATCTGATTTATTTTGAAGTGGAGGTGCAATAAGATTTATGCAAACAAGAGCAGGAAAATCGCATGCTATTCAAATTGTAACTAAGATATTCAACATTATCATACATTTACTTCAGATGACAGCCCAAATGGCCATTAGAACAAACATTGTACTGATGCTGTGTCACATGTTTCAGTACAAACAAAGTCTGCTAGAGATGTTTTGGCAGCCTGGCCCCTTCGTTCTTTCTCATTTTCACCCTCAGAGCTGCTGGTTCCCACATTAGTGGTGGTGCTTTGGCTGACTTTAATAGCTGGAACCAAGTCTGTATCCCTGGTTTGGATGGTTTCCCTGTGCAACAAAAGATGAAAATCATTAACAGATTTAGTCTCAGATTTGATCTCATTATACCAATGGTTTAAGACAGTTTTAGTTTAATTCAGCAGCATTTAGCTGCTATAAGAATTTTATTTAGGAAAAAAAGGAAGATTTGACATGTAGAGTATGACTGTACTGCATTAATTCCAGCTCTGTTTTAGATATAAAATATTTTTAATGCATTTTTTTTCTAAGTGCTGACAAAATATTCACAGAAAACACCCCAGAATTGAGACTCTTACTCACATACATTAGCAAACTCGAAGTACACAAACCCTCATGTATTCAGTTTGAAATCTGATACGTCTTATTTGTGTGTTTTTTGTTGTTTGTTTACCACTTTGTTGAATTAAACTGAAAATGTGTAAAGTTTATGTGGCGCCACTTTTCATTTGGGAAAAATACTTTTTTGTGCCCGTCACTCCGGTTCCATATTTTGGGTGAGGAGCAGACCAGCAGGCTTTAGAGGCTGTGCCAAAGCCTGTGGCGAGGTGGGCCAAGCTTTAGCATGTGAGTGCTCATCTTTTAAGAATTATAAGAGGGGGTGATTGACAACTTTTAGTGATGACCGGAGGGGATATTCAGAGACCTTATTTAGTCTGATTCACTCACACATGGATGGATACACACAAAAACATATGCATGCACATGCCTACCCTTTTAAAGCCAGCTGGTCCTCAGAATATAATTTGTCCAGTTTTCATCAGAATAAGAAACTAAGAGTTTAGCATAAAGTCTGCAATGCATAACAAATCCTTAGTTTCCTCTGCTAAAGGTCTGTGGATTGTACTTTCTCTAAAACAAAGTTATTTGGGTCTATACATTAAACGGCTTGTGTCCAGCCTGCAGCCTTTTTGTTGCTATCTTTAAAGTCTGCTATTGCCCCTCACTTGTCTCATGTTGGCGTTGATACAGTCAGTCAGTAAGGAGGTTCCCATGCCTCTCGCCTCTGCCTCACTCCGCATGTGCGGCAAATCAATCAAATCAATCAATCAAATTTTATTTATAAAGCGCTTTACAACAACCTTAGTTGACCAAAGTGCTGAACAAAGATAAAAACAAGTAAAAATATAAAATAGCAGTTCATTCACATGTAAAAATCTCAACAGCCAAAGGCTGATCTAAACAGATGAGTCTTTAGCCTGGCCTTAAACAGAGGCATCTGTTTAATGTTTAAATCATTAAAAGGAAAAAAATCCAGTAAAAATATTTACTTCCCACTCAGCTCTTTGTGCTAAATATACTTTTCCAGTTGTTCACATATTGACTGGGCTTTTAGAAATTGGGATGTTTTTTTTCTTTATGCGCAGCTGTCACAAATCAGGTGTCTGATTTTCATTAGCCGGGCCCATCCTGCAGCAGATTAACATTGCAGAGCGGTTTGTTGAAAGCAAAGAACTGCAGAGAAAGTGTTTTACCTCAGGGGGAAAAATAAAGATTTAGGCTTCTAATTTATTTGATCTCATCATTTGATCATTAAATGGATTTTATGCATCAACTCTTCTCTGTCATTTTAGACTGGCATGTTGTGCACATTTAAATCTCAATTTTACCACATTATGTTGTGGCTTTTGCTAATTGATAATTAAAGTTAACTTGTCACTTTATTGAAAATCACACATTTATCCTAAATGTTTTTTCTGCTTCCCATGAATAAACTCAGAAAAAAACATGTTTAAATAGCAGCTTAATGTTGCTGTACCATAAGAAAGAAATTATCCTCATGTTATTAACAGCCTCAGTATTTCTGCTTTTCGGTGAACAAATAATTAGCTGCAGTGGTTGGATACTTAAGTGTGGGTTTTTAATTGATGTGTGCAGCATTCTGCTGGAATCAAAACTCCAAAATAATGACAGCTGAGGGGAGAAAGTGTGTTCACAAACAGAATAAATGTAGTTAAATATAGTCATCAGCTGCCATTAAATGCATGGTGAAAACAATATATATTGTTGACAAAATTGCATAAAGACTCAATAAATAAAAATTAAAAAAATTTAATTAAATTAAATTAAATTAAATTAGGCGTCAAAAATGACTTTTTTTTTGCAAAACATACAGGAAAAAAAAATGCTATGGAAAATATTGTAAATTTTCATTTAATTTATTTGATACCATGCTTTCCAAAGGACAGTGGGTCAAGTTGTCCATGTAAGATGAAATTATTCTTGTTCTGCCCTTTTCTATTGATTTAAAGCACACAACCAAAACCAACACAGCATTAGATCTGAAACAAACCAGGCTTTTAGTGATTTAAACTTCATTAAGCATTAATTAAAAAGCACGGCTACATATCTGCCGCAGCAAATTGCAAATCGGCAAACAGAGTTCAGTAAGAACAACCTGCTTAACCACAGGTGGCGACCTGAAATTTTTTTTTGCATGGTTGAATGCTTCTACGAGGGCATTCATGATGTCTCTCCTCGCAAATGAGCATGCATGCATGTCTTTAGTCCACAATATTCAGTAATCAGCCAAGACAAGAAGTGAACATCAGAGGCTGCACACAAATAGCAGATGTGGACGAGAACAAGCCATGCGAATAGCAACAAAAACTCTTCATTACTTTTTTTTTTTTTTTCTTTCAAGGTGCATGTTGCAAGTTCTCCATGCCCTCAACAGGCCAAGTTAAAAACGGTGGGTCTGAATCAGGCTGACTAACTGGGCAGGTTAATGCTCTATAATTTGCATAATTGCTTAAAAATCAGATGGAGGTTCTTGGGGAGAGCTGATTGCAGAAATGTCCCAGTGGATTCACATTTCAGCAATAACTAATTGGACATGAAGTTTTCCAAATGAACCTCTAAGTACATAAAGAGACCTCTGATGATGAGCAGGAAACACCAAAAAGGGAAAAAGATGAGGTCAAGATAAAGACCATAGTTATCCTATTATTATTTCATAGAGGCAGTAAACCAAAGTTTTAAATTTTTAATGGCAAGAAAGTATTTCCAGAATAGGCTATTTACTCCATAATAAAGAGAATAAAGGCTGCACACCACCGGTTTTATGTGTTTTTATTTTCAAGTGTGCTCAGACAGCTTAGCATGAGGACAAAGCTTGAAGATTATTTAAATTTAGCTTTTGTCCCTTTAACTTCAAAAGGGTTTCTATTGACTATATTCTTTCCTTTTGGGAAATAATGTCTTTTTGTGCAAAAGAAAAGAATGAAACTGAACAAGGTTGTCTAGCATTTATTCCACTAATGGATGATTGAAATCATGCAGTGAGGCGGAGAAAAAAATACAGTGTTGCAAAATCACATGGAACTAAACTGGCATGAGATTGCATAGATGGTCCAACATCTTCATAAACATAAGCATATTTAAATGATCATTATATGTTTATAATCAAAGGATGTTAAAAACACATGATACAGGATTGTGCTGAAAATGGCCATTTTGGAGACTACACTTTAACTGAACTGAAACTTTGTTAATTTTCTTCTGCTTATTATTTTCAAAGTTGGCCTTTGCACTGATAATTTCATACTTTGTACTAGGATTTGATAGATTTAGCTCTACAGCTGCATCATTACAAAATGTTTTCATAGTTATACTCATCCAGAAAGTGTCATGGTAGGGGTGGAGGTGTGGACCCAAAAGCAGGACTGAAGGTAGGAATGCAGAATCAAGATGCATTTAATGTCCAAAAAACTCAAAAACAAACACATGAAGTCAACAAAAGCACAATGAACCACTAACTGAGAACATAAAACAAGGAGTATAAATACATGGAGGGAGTAACTAAATGAGCTAATGAACAGGAAACTGGAGATGAGTGAACTGAACAAGGAAAACTACAAAATAAAAACATGAAACCAAAACTAAAAAAGACACAAGAAATACAAACCATGACAGAAAGTGTTTGTTTTTTGGTGAACCTAAAACTTTTTTATTTTTATTTGTGCTGTTTTCATTCTTTATTTATTATTCACCACAAACACACGGTCTGATATGTGCACACGTTAACAAATCTCATAAGTTCCCCATTCTGTGACTCTAGAAGTATTCATATTAAACAAGTTGTTACAGAGATATAATCATTTCATAATGAGTATACAACTGTCAAGCAGAGACCAAAAAAGTAGTTCCAAGGCTTATTTACAGTTGTTGTTTTCCAATTGTCTGACATAAACTGTGTGCACATCTACTTTTTTAAGAGTTTTATTGTCTGCTAGGCATTACCTTCTTGTAAAATATCAGCTCAATTATCAATATAACGATTTTTCCAGAAATAAATAAAATAAAATCAACTTCATCTTTGAGTACAGCCATTTTTAAGCTGCTTTATTTAAAAAATCTTCTTTGTCTTATTAAAAAGAAGCTGCTGAGAAATCCACATATAAGCATATATGAGGGGCGTTTTACTTTTCTTTTTTTTTTTTTCCTTTTAACTGAACTCAAGTTGTCTCATTATGCAGAAATTTTCTCAAAATATTTTCTCTTGACCACAGAGCAGTGGAAACACTAGTTTAAAGAAAAATTGGAAACAGACAAAGGTTTAGAAACATGTTAGATGAGCCTTTACTGAAGAAATGGAGCAGATCAGGACGACCAGCTGCAGTGGACATCCATGAAGCATCACATGCATACTTTCCCTCAGGCCAGTGCTGGATGTTAAAACGCTCCAAGTAGCTAGATGACGAATTAGATACAATTTCTCCTTTATAAGAGTTGACAGAAAATTCTAACAACACAGAGGTCACCTACAACAACACAATGAGCAGCAAACTGTCTTGACCGCTTGTCTATGTGCATTTCCAAACTAAATGTCAAGCCTGTCAAAACTATGATCTTCTCCAAAACAGGGCAGTAACTATATATATATATATACATATATATATATATATATATATATATATATATATATATATATATATATATATATATATATATATATATATATATATATATACACACACACACACACACACATATATATATACATATATATATATATATATATATATATATATATATATATATATATATATATATATATACATATATATATATATATATATATATATATATATATATACATATATATATACACACACACACATATATATATATATATATATATATATATATATATATATATATATATATATATATATATATATATATATATATATTTATTTATTTATAAAACTTTGGACACACTTTCCCATTAAATCCAATATGAAAGTGTGTCCGAACGTTTGACTGGTAGTGTATATATTTCTGTAACAAG
This sequence comes from Telmatherina bonti, assembly GCF_933228915.1. Classification (NCBI taxonomy): domain Eukaryota; kingdom Metazoa; phylum Chordata; class Actinopteri; order Atheriniformes; family Telmatherinidae; genus Telmatherina; species Telmatherina bonti. The sequence continues at coordinate 9,933,018 of NC_136613.1, forward strand.
CAGACTAGATGTGTTAACTAAGCAAACCCATGCTGCCAAACAAATTAAACCCAACAGGATGGAAAAATCTGCTTAAATTCTAAAGATTTGCTGTATGTATATTTAGACAAACAGTGTACCATTTTCATCGGCTTGAAGAAAAATCTCATTTAAGTAACAAAACCCATTTTAAGACAAGTGGTGAGGTTTGAGTTGTGGTTATATAGAATGAAGTCTGTCAAGAGATGAAAATGAAATAAATGATGAAATAAGTTAAATGTCTCCTCTCATCACAAAGCCTTCAGTCTTGGTTTTGAACGGGTTGTTTTAAGTCCCATTTTATGTCATGTCCAACTAACCTTTCACTGAAAACCACTGACTTGCGCGTGAAGCATGCAATTGTATTTGAAGACATCAGGTTCCTTTTACATAACCCAATCTGACAGAAATCCAAACAATCTTTGCGAAGAAAAATAAAGAGAATATTCTGACATTTACCACAAGAAAGTACGTTGAAAAGGACTACAAACAGAAATGGAGAAGAGGAAATAGTGTTTATGTGCGGCATACAGAACCAAAGTGAAAGTTAATGTCTTAAAGGCGCGCGCAGAAGGGTTCACAGCCATCCCAATCCAGTTTTCATGGCTTCAAGCACACTTCTGGGAAAAATAATTCCTTCACACAAATCATGACATACTCCCCTTTCCATTTAGAAGGAAAAACTGAGCACAAATAATACTTCCACACAACTTCCACACTGAACTTTATGCAAATGTTTTTTTGGTATCTTTAAAAAGCATTAAAGGATTTTCATTTTCATCAGTTCCTTTTTTTTCATTTATTTTTACCTATAATAATGCTATACTCTATATAATCCTACCAGTAATAACTTTGCCTTTCACTATTAAGACTGTTAAAGTTGACTTTTTGCACAATTTTTTCAGCATTTAAAATCCATTTTGTTACTAGATATAATTATTTCATTTTACATATTTACTTGACTTTTTTTGTTTGTTTGTTATTATTCTAATTATGTATTTGAAGTTCATTTTGTTTTTAAACTTCAAATTTTCCCAACCTAATTGCAGATATTTCACATATTCTGCACCCTGGAATTGATGTCTTTGAATGCTGCTGTTTTGTTAAAACTTGGTGTTTAAAAAGAGCTTTTAATGAAATCCAGACCACAAAAAGCTGCTGTCTTTACTTTTGCAATTTATCTTTCCATCTCAAAACAGAAAAAAAAGATAAATGATTTCTTTAATCTTTTCATACAAGCGACAAGTAGCACAGATACGACTTTGCTTGGAGGTAGAATGAAAGTCTTGACGGATGTGCATCCACGGTTTCTGTTATATTTAGTCTGATAATAAACCTGTGAGAGACAGAGGTGGAGGAGCTCCGAGTCTCGCCAGGACATGATAACACCTTGACAATTCAACACACATGTGCAGCGGCATGCTGGGCTGCAGCCTGAGGGCAGAGCCTCAACCAGCATGTGGAAGAGGTTTTCCACTCAGCTGAACGTCCAGTACCTCCAATACGATGGCCCCGGAGCCATATCTAACTCCACGGAATCAAGCATCGCAGCCAGCTGTGGATTAACACAATTTGCACCTCCTTTCAGTGCAGGTAACACCCACACAACCCCATGGAGGTCCAACTCATCAGCTTTAGCCATGGTGCATGCAGATTTAACCAACATTCTTACATCGACTGTACAAAGAAAGACAGACATCTCTCAGGAAGCCAGGTTTTGTTCCTGAAGATATTACATTTACAAAGAGTAAATTCAATTCAAACGCCATAATGTAATAAGAAGAGGAGAATCTAATTTAACCCCACTGCTGTTTTAAAATGCTTGAACAACTTCTTGAGGCGTTTTGTTTCGCCCTGAGTGAGCTGAGACACTGTGGCATTCATAACATTTTCTCTCACGTCCTGCCATCGATCCATCACTTACGGGTGGGGATCCTATCATAACAAGCTCACAATATCAAAGCGTGGGACATCTGTGTTTTATATGTAAGGATACTCAGAATCCCTGTCAGAGTCGCCACTCCGCTTGACAGGTTTGACATTTCCATCTTGATTGTTTTAGCTTTTCAACCACAAATAAAGAGTTAAGTTAAAGCATGTAAATCTGATGTAACACAGGCATTTAAACTGCAGCCAGAGGTTAAGATGTTTGTGAGTTTTATTTCAAATTATGATGTTTATCCCGTAGAGTAAATAGTTTTCCGGCTGATATCAACAGAGGACTGTTTCTTTGCACAAGCCTTTACGAAGACGGCTATGACTTTCAGATTTATTCACATAATAATCTGGACAAAAAGTTGTCGTTTTTTTTTCCAGAAAGGAACTAGAGTTTTCAAAATTTTTCAGAAAAATTAAATTGATTATTTGGAGAATATGACTTTTCATGAGGGAGAATTGTTAATTTAAGTTTGTTTAAAGTTTTCCTCAAAGACCAAAGACACTCAAAACAGACACACACACACACACACACAATTAGACAATGCTGACAAGAAGAAAAGGAAGAGCAGTGGAGAAAAGAAATAGAAGGAGAGGACAAAGGGGGAAAGAGGAATGACAGAAGGAAGGAAGAAAAGCTTGAAGGATGAAGCAACGCTGACAGAGCAATTCAAAGTTGTTTTTTTTATAAATAAATAAATAATAATAAGGAAATACATACAGAAGAGAAAACAGGAGCTTGTTTATTGCTTTGACCTGAGCTTTGGTGCCTTTTGGCACAAAGACAGGCCAGGATGCGAGAGTGCTGACGAGGGGCTTAGATGGTTTTTGAGTAAAGTGGGCGGAGCATCACACTGTGACGGGGGCAGAGGAGCTGAAGGTGGGGGAGGGAGTGGAGGGGGCTGGACTGCCCTCTGACATGACCCTGTCACATGAGAGGTGAGCCAACACTACTGTAGGCCTGCTAAACAGCTCAGCTTAAGGTAAGACAGACGTTTTCCACCTCATTACACAGATATGTATTTACACTGATTAGAAGCTTTATTTACAGTATTTTTTATACAAGTGTACAAACCAAGTGTTTGTTTGTTTGTATTTGTTTCTGTTTGTTTGTTGTTGTTGTTTTGCCATCAGCGAGATGAAACTCATTTAAAGGTTTCAGGAAGAGCCTGTGTGTGATGCGGATGGGCAGCGCAGACAATCTGTGTATACGATGTAGGCTTGTATAACAAACAAATGTGGGTAAAGTTTCAGCGTCTTTCACAGAGTACCAAACACCCAACAGCAGCTTTTCTAGAAAGTCACCTGAACAATGTGCTCTCAGCAGCCATTCAGTTGTTCCAAATGACTGACACGCTTCAGGACTACACAGGTGTAAGATTCTCATTCATTACACACATCCAACCAAACACATGCTAATGAAAATAAAAAAAGTAGCGTCGAAAAAGTCATGTCACTATAAGAAGGGTAATAAATCTTCACTGTACTATCTGGTTTTAAAAACTGATAACAGAAAAAATTCACACATTTGTAGACAGCTAAAGAAATATCTCTATCTATATATATATATATATATATAATGTATTTTTGTGCATAATGAGTTTGTTATTGTCCAAATAAAAAGTTATAAAAATGTAGATACTGACAAATGTTAATATACAGACATGGATGAAATATTACATCAAAAAGATTCTGAGCCAACAGAACTTAGTGAGGAGGTTCATAGAGAAATAATATGGAAAAATAACATTTTGTAATGAGATTTCAGATGCTAGTTGCATTTTCTTCATGTATATACAGAAATATGTTAAATCTTAACATTAAGCTGCTTTAAGAATGGGCTCTACTTCAGTACAGTGCTGCCCTCAAGTGTTCATATGGGAAACTGACTGAGAAAGGTAAAGTTGTGGAAAGACTTTTCTAGATGACATTAAAACTGTGAGTTTAATAATTATTAAAATTAGAGATACAAATGCTAATCTTCCTAACTTCTAGGCTAAGTTAAAATGTACGCATTATGTTAGATGTATATGCTCCAAGTTGTATAAATGCTGATTTGTTGTATAAATGCTGAAGCAAAACGACTTTTGAAATGGTGGTAGAGCATTTCTTACATCACTATCATCAACTATAATTCTTCACTTAAAGCACAGGTTTGTATGGTGATTCAGTCCCATGTCTTACTGTTGTTAGCTAAGGTATGACACCTTCTTTTCTACATAAATCAAACATTTTTGGGCTCTAAGATTAGTAAGTCTACATCTTAAATAACTTGTGAGGCTTGTCGTATGTTCACAGTTGTAGTTAGGAAAGAAAAGCTTTATTCATACTGTGAGTTCTCAAACTTTTTCCTGCAGTCATCAGACCATATGGCAACTAATATTTGGAAATTAAAATAATTTATGTCCACTAACAGTAGATGGTTAGAATGGTTGTTAACAGGAACAGCTCTAGGCTGGTTTAGATCCGAACAGCGAGCTTTCACACAAGGAAATAAAATTCTGCATGTGGCATCTCTGAGACAGATGGGGGTCTTCTGTTGTTGATGCTCTGATGAAGATGCCATGGAAACAGCAAAGAAAGCAAATACCATTGTTATTTATTTGTTTTCATTTTGTTTTTATGCTCTGGGTTCTAGGGCACATGGTAAGGGTTCGATAAGGATAAAGATTTGGCATAAAAAGACCCTCTAGCAACATTAAACTAGGATGTTGACAACTGATGTAAAGGGCTTCGCTGTGTTTTGATTGGACGGATTTCCTGTTTGTAAGTTTGACAGAGAAGGTATAAAACATCATTTATGTGCAAAAGACTTTCAGGAACACGAAGTTTCTGATACATTGTAAACAGAATAAAAACGAAACCCTTTGTGCAACCTCTCCTCAAAACCAATCTTCAGGTTTCTTCATGTTTATGTACATGTCAATAAGCCAGCTGCATTTTGTGCATTTTGGAAAAACGGTGGATCAAAATAAACAATAACTAATTTGACAGGAAAACATTCAATAGTCTGTGGAAGAAATTTTTAAAAAATGAGAAAGAGGTGACAGTCCTGCATATGCTTTATGATCCGACGTGGAATATTTCACAATCCCAGGACCCAAAGCTAATGCAAAATCTGCAGCGAGACGTTAAACTAGCTGCATGTGTAAAACGCTCCAAGAATTCCACAGCACCACTCGGCTTTACAAGCTATGCTATTTTCCAAAGTGTGGAGGCGCACACTGTTTCTCAGAATCTTTTCCTTTAATGTTAGTTTCTTTAACTTGTCGAGACGAAAGAAAAAAGATCTTTCTCAAAATATACAAACAGAACTGTGTTATTTTTACCCTTTCTGGAAATCACGTCTTTTTTTTTTACTAACTCAACTTCTAACATTATTTTGTCACATCCTTTCAAACCATATTTGTGCTTAGTGATATATATATAATAGTCCTGCGATGGACTGGCGAGCTGTCCAGGGTGTACCCTGCCTGTCGCCCAAAGCTAGCTGGGATAGGCTCCAGCTTCCCCGCAACCCTGAATTGGATTAAGCGGTTCAGAAAATGAATGAATGAATGATATATATATATATATATATATATATATATATATATATATATATATATATATATATATATATATATATATATATATATATATATGTATATAATAAACAAGGAGTATGATGAAGAGAAGTAGTTGTAACTGATGAAGTATGTGGAAGTTGTGGCATCACTGCAAAACAAAAAACCATAACACTAGCATGCTAACATATCAGTTCCTACAGTGATATTAGAATATCAGTATGCATGGTAGTACTGAAACTGCAGAAGTGTCTGTGACAGTAGTAACCTCTGTGGTTTGTGTTTTGACTGTGGACAGTTTACAGGTTATGAGTCTGGCCAGAAGGAAGAAGTTCTGCTGAGAGAGAATGTGCAGTTGTAATCAGTAAGTAAAATGAAATCTTCACGTGTTTTCTGTTCACGGTGAGTTTGCTCAGAAAAGACATGAAATATTAATGTTTCACTTATTTGGGATTATTTAGGCAAAACATGCTATATATAGCAGATTATGTTGTATGTTGTACAGAAATTTAATCATTTACATTTTAAATATATGACAGAATTTCCATAGTTAATGCATTTATTTCAGGTTTTGTCATTTATAAATGTTACTTAGGAAGGTATGAGACAGAGACTTAGAAATGAAACATTTCAGCCATGGAGAATATTGTCTTTGTTATATTGCAACGCATAGTGTTCAGTATTAAAAGTATATTTTTATGTTAAAAGTCAATTTCAGTGACGTACCAGGGGGACTCTCCATGTGAGACAATGATTTTGTGGAGTAGTATGAAGTAAAATACTCTTCTTCTTCCTGCAATAAAGGATTAAATTAAATCCAGTGGCTACATGAGGCAAAACAAAGTTAGCATTCGGAGCATTTACTATCTGGACTTAATCTGGGCTAATTCTGGCAACTTCTTACTCTTAATAAGAAAGAAAGAAAATAGGAAAGAAAGAACACACGTAAATATATTTTTCAGTACCTTTTAAACTAACTGGCAGTAAAAGACACCTGAGTAGCACTTTTATCAGTTATTTGTTTTATTAAATAACTACATCATAGAAATATTTAGATCTCAGTCATTTACACACAACCAATGCTAAAAATATAACCTGTTACCTGAGTATTGACTTCTCCAGCTTGACAGCCTGATAAGAAAATGTTTTACGAACACACACACACACACACACACACACACACACACACACACACACACACACACACACACACAAAAGAAACACACACACGCTCATCTGCCATTTTTTACCATAGTTGGTCAATAGCTGCATTCACTAACGACTGGGAATTCAGCAACTTAAATGCACATCTGTTACAAGAAAATTAGAGAAAAGCTGCTCCAGGCGGAGGATTCGCATTTACCATTTATACACTGTCGTTTCACTACGTTTTGGCATCTAAATGGGCAATTTAGAAATAACATGCAAAACCTTTTTTTTTTTTTTTTTCTTTTCATTACTATTGATCTTGTAGAACATTGAGAAACATCGTTTTCAGGTGGAACAGTTTGGCGGTCGTCTTTGTTTTCTTTTTTGTTTGTTTGTTTTGGTTTTGTTTTGGTTTGGTTTTTCAGATAAACAAACTACCTAAATGTTAACGACTGTTTTCAAAGAAAACAAAACAAACCAACGCAACACACATGCTGAATTAAATGGCATTTCCGAGGTACAATGAACGCAACATTTTTCCAGTTCAGAGGCTCTTAGCTAACAGTCTGTTTATGGAAATCACTAAAGAAAAGCCTAAACAACCATGCTAGCGTTGCTCAAGATGTTAGATGTGAGTCATTTAAAAGTTAAATCAGCTGTATGTGTATAAAAAGACACCTATTACCTGAACTTTGTGTGTGTGTGTGTGTGTGTGTGTGTGTGTGATGAAGGTCGATCTAAAACAACTGTTGCTTTCTGGCTTTAAAGTGACAACAGTCGGGTTTATGTAAATATAAGTCTACATTCAATCATAAAGTATCAATAGCATTTCAAAGTCCGATAAACATCACTTAGCTTTGTTGTTTCCTGTTTATTTAAAGCTATTTAATAGAAGTGTGGTCACGTGGCAGCAGTGCGCGTGCATGTGTAAATATGTGACTGACGCCTCCTGCCCTCCCACTATGGTTGAAATCTCCATCAGCACATTTCCAGGTCATGTAAACACAATAAAAGGCAGGGTTGGCTTCAGGTCACATATACTGTCCGTGGCTTTCAGAGTAACTACGTGAAAGTTTGATTCTAATGGGGACAAAGACAGAACTCTGGCACAAGGACTGCCACAGGCCCCTTTCTTTCCTATAGGTCAAAATGCAGAACCCTGACTGGTGAGTTATTGATTAATTGAACTAGTTTTGCTGGTAAAAAGGGGGGTTTCTGTTTGAACGGGAGGATTGCAGCTTCAGTCTTTCGTTGGTGCAGTTTCATATGCCAAAAGGATTTTTGTTTATGAAACAATAATAATCTGTGGCAAGTCTTGTAATTTCACTTATGTAGTTTATTATTTTGGGTTTTTCTTGCCTTGAGTTCTGCTGTTGCTCAAAAGTGGTTTTGACACATGCAATGCAAATTCTCTCTCCTGGTGTTAATCTGGGTGTTTACAGGAACTTTAAATAAATTATTTCAGTCAGACCAGTTTAGGTTGAGCTAAGAAATATTTAGCACATAAACATCTCTTTGAAAAGAAGTCAGCTGTTTTTTGCTAAACCTATGATTTGTGAAAAGATCCTAGTAGAAAAAAGTAAAAAGCTGCTCTCCAACCCTGTTTTTGTTCTTGTCCCACACAGAGAGGGAGGTCAGTGTGCAGACATGGCAATGGTATGCCTCACAGACTTTGAAGAGTATGCTAAAGAGCATCTTTCAAAGGCCACCTGGGATTATTATGCAGCTGGAGCAGATGAATGTTGCACCAGGGATGACAATATACGGGCTTACAAAAGGTGGGTTGTGTGAATAATGTCCACCCAGATATTTCGCATCACATATGCAGCATATAAGAAGTGTTTTAAAATCGCTGTGCTGCTTATTGAGAGATTTTCATTCTGTTTCCTAAATGTACCTAACCAGATCAAACTCTATCGTACTTGTATTTCCTTTAGTTGTTCTGTTTTATTTTTGTTATTGTGTTTTTTTCTGTTTTTGGGGGGTATTGTCATATTCTCCCCAGTTAAGTCACTATATATTAAATATAGTGAATAACTACTTTTGTTGTAAGTGTTATTATTGTCGAGTTTCAGAGTGATGTTAATTCTCACCTGTGGATTTAGCATAGCTAGTTTTTGCATAGCCTGCATTTGTGGACTTTGCACCGCTGCAACAGATTTGTGTGTATGCAGTGCAGTGTTGTGATGGCCTATAAACACTAACAGGATGCTACACTTTCTCCAGTTCTTGGCTCCTTCAGCCTAGTTCACTGTAACTAAGGAGCTGTTTTGAATGAGATAAAGATGCTGAGCCGAGATTTCTTTATTCTGTCAGGACTTTTTCTCCAGCGTCTCCTCGTGCATTCCTCTCAGCTTTCCTCATGTCTCCATCATGACTGATAAACTGCTTTGTCACGCTCATCGTCGCTTGTTTTCACAACACGCCTGTTACTAAGGATTGTTTGTTGAGTGATCAGAGCAGGTTAAACATTTCCAAGTCAAGGAAAAATGATCACATTTAATAGTTTTTAGAGAAAACAAAATGCCTTACGGTTTAGTCCGTTCTTGTTAAACCTGTGCTGAAAAGTACAACATGATACCATCTCAAGAACGATTTCTCTGTCATTGTTTGCTTTCATAATGATATATTTCCTCAAAATCAGATAAAAAAAATAAAAAAAAACTAAATGAGACACAAATTTTACATTGTGTCATATAATTTTAAATACTATGAATCTAATTGTTATTTATAGCACAGGCCACAGTACTAGTTAATCATCTTTTACATTATCAGAATACCTGCAGCATGTTTTACAACCTTTTTTCTTCATATTTTTATATGTTTATGGGAGAACACATGTTTTGTGAAGCGTTAAATCACCCCCTGCCTATTTTATCAGTAAACAGACTGATATATGTTTTTATCTCACGCTGGACAACCTTTATATTCCCCTCAGTGATGCTTTCTGCTCCGTGTCAGATTTTTATAATACGGCTCTTGTCTGCACTAAACTTAGGATCCGTCTGCGGCCTCGTATCCTGCGGGACGTGTCTGTGAGCGACACACGCACCACGGTGCAGGGGACGGAAATCAGCTTCCCTGTTGGGATCGCACCTACAGCGTTCCACTGTCTGGCCTGGCATGAAGGAGAGATGGCCACAGCTAGAGGTAAACACTATTTTTATGTCTGGGTTACTGTCCTTAAACTTAATTAACGGTAATATTAAAAGCTTTTCCATGCGTTGAGGCTTAGAACATTCATATAAAGTCAGAAAAACGAATGCTGAGATTAGCCATGAGGGATTACATGTCCTTTAGATGCCTCAAAAGACTTCCAACAAGTCTACAAATAAACAGGATGTGGATTTAAACCACTACAGTAGCAGTACACATAGCAGCCACTAGATGGCAGCATAGGCCACTGAAATAATAATGGAATAGGGTGTGTAATGTGTCCATGGCAATGCTTTTCCTTTATATGGAAAAATACATTTAAAACTGAAGGCTCATCAGCTTTGAAACATATTTCAAGGCTAATTTAATATTTGATGATCACAATTCTGGTTCCGCATCACAGCTACCGAGACTCTCAACACCTGCTACATCACCAGCACATACTCCACCTGCTCAGTGGAGGAGATTGCAGAAGCAGCACCAAATGGCTACCGATGGTTCCAGCTGTATGTGTACCGGGACAGGAAGCTGTCAGAGCAGCTCGTGCGCCGCGTGGAGTCGCTCGGCTTCAAGGCTCTGGTTCTCACCGTCGATGTCCCTTACACGGGAAAGCGCCGCGACGACATCCGCAACCAGTTCAAGCTGCCGCCTCATCTCAAAGTCAAGAACTTTGACGGGGTTTTCCTGGTAACATTATGTTTTCATTAATTTTTTTAAATTATGTTTTAAATTATGTTAACTAAAGGCAAAGGCAAGATTATTATTAGGGCACCTTTCATGTACAAGACAATTCAAAGTGGTTTTACATGAAACATTAAAAAAAATAAAAAATAAAATAAAATAATAATAATAATAATAATAATAATAATAATAATAATAATAATAAATGGGTAAATAAATTATTAAATAAATAAAATAAAATTTTACAAAATTTTTATTTTATTTTATAAAATAAAAAATAAAATTATAAATTATGTTAAAATAATTAAGATAAAAAAATTCATTTAAAGTTACTGTGCAACTTTTGGAAAGGTGGCTTCCATCATGTTAATATGCAGCTTTAGAGAGAGGTTTTTAATCTAGAAGTATCTGCATTATTTTCACATTTAAAAAAAGATCCAATTAACTCAGAAATGGCTTCAATTCACTCGCAAAACAAGGAAATAAGGTCCAAATGGACTAAAATGCATTAAAAATCAGAACGCTGCTCCACAGTGAATCATTACCACAGCACTCATCACTTCCACCGTGTATACTTACAGCTGGTATACTTGTACTGTTTTTACTTAAAGCAGGAGACTGGTGTCCCAGAGGAGTATGGGATACCGGCCAACACCTTGGACCCCTCCATAAGCTGGAAGGATGTCTACTGGCTGCAGTCTATCACCCGCCTCCCCATTATCATCAAGGGCATCCTGACCAAGGAGGACGCTGAGCTGGCCGTTGAACATGGCGTCCAAGGCATCATTGTGTCTAACCACGGGGGGAGACAGCTGGATGGTGGCCCGGCCTCGGTACACTCTGAACTTATTCTTTACTATTTACAAAGAGGTTATATCAGGGTATGAATAGATGTTTTTATAAACAAAATGAGTAAAAGTAGTTTCACTGCTTGGAGTTGTGGAAATACATGGAGATTAGTGGCTTAAATGATTGTGATGCTTAAATGCTGATACAATAATAGCAACATTTGTAGGATTTAATAATGACCAAACTGAGTTACAGAGTAGGAAATGTTTCTTAACCTGGGTTAACCAAGCACAGATGCATGTCAGGAAAATGAATGGCGCTAAGTTGCATCTTTACTTTTGCTGCTAACAGATTGACGCTCTGGCAGAGATCGTGGACATGGTGCAGGGTAGGATCGAGGTCTACGTGGACGGAGGAATCAGGACAGGTAGTGATGTGCTGAAAGCTTTGGCTTTGGGAGCAAAGTGCGTTTTCATCGGCCGTCCAGCTGTGTGGGGCCTTGCATACAAGGTAAGACTGATTATGACGGCTTGTTGGAGTGTTTCTTATCATCTAAATAGGATGTCTGTCTGGTGAGGTTGACAGTTTTCGCTTCTGTTTTGCCTCAAACACACATGCTCGAGCTTCTTGTAAGTCTCGGTCCTTGACAGCCTTTTGAAAGGAAAGCTTCCGTGTTAGATTAGATGGACGGCGAGTTGGATGGGCGCGCTGCTTGGCTGGCTGCGACCTCACTGACCGTCCGGGAGACCCCACCCACCCCCCCTCCCATATTGTGTGTTGTCTATTGTCTGAATTTGTGCTTATGCTTAGAGGTGTGGGGTTTTTTTTGTTGTTGTTGTTGTTGTTGCATCTTTATCCTTCCCCCTTTAGGTGAAGTGTAGAGATACTTCTTCTTTTTTCCAACACCCACCCATCCTTCCTCATGTCATCTTTTCCACATTTTAAGGCAGCGCCGATTAAAAAAACTGGCTGCAGGGCCGAAGTATCAGTTCATTCTGTAAATTTGCCAAATGTAAATGTCTGTATGTCAAACCTTGGACGAGCTGACTTGAACCTTGAATTTCCCCCTCGGGGATAAATAAAGTATCTTTGATTTGATTCGATTTGATTAATATGGTTAAGTTCAAGTGTTTTTCTGGGTTGTGTTGAGTTATTCAGTATGAAAGAACAGCTTAGGATAGTATTATGGATACAGTAACTACATGCTGTGTGTCCTCTTAGGGTGAGGAAGGAGTACGGGAAGTACTCCAGATCTTGAACGATGAGTTCCGTCTGTCCATGGCTTTAGCAGGTGAGTAAGGTTAAAGTCACAAAAAACGCAAAAACTGTGACCATGATAAAATGATTTAAGTCCCTTTTTTTTTTATCTTGTGTTTGTTGTCATATACTGGATCCAGGTTGCAGGAACGTTGCTGAAATCAACAGGAACCTCATTCAGTTTTCCAAACTGTGAAACAGCAGCAGAGGGCAGCACTGAGGATGATAACGGTATCAACTATTAGCAGGATTCTCTAATGAATCGGTGCTGAGGTAGAGCCTGAGATTTCATCATGAGGAAAAGAAAAAGCAAAATGAAGAAATGTTCGACTCAGAGCTCATTTCCTGGCAGTTCATGTCTGGAAATCACAGTCGAAGCAAGCAACGTGTCTGACATCCAGTGTGTGTTCAGACCAGATCGTATGAATGACAGGATGTTGTGGGAACACTGGGCAGATTTAGCAAGTGATTAATGGAAGTGTTTTTGATTTGAAAGTGGAATGGATGGGAACGCCTATTATGAAACACGCTCATTTCTTTTGGTTTTATTGTAATTAATGCAACAGGTAACGATACGCTGTATGTCGAAACGCTGCCAGTGCTTGTGGTGGAATAAATACCTGCTGAGGTGAAAAAGACTTGCTGTTCTCTTCTGAATCTGTCATCATTTCAAATTCCAAGTGTTGTATTCATTATGGGTGGGAAAATCGAATCGAAAAATCAAAAATTGGGATTTTTTGCTTCACAATTTTAAAATCGATTTTTTTTTTTTTAAATCCTTTTTTTCAAATAAATAAAAACAATATATTATGACATTTTAGTCATCTTTATTGGTTGTTTTTATCTTTTTATTTGTCTTCTTGGTATTATAGCAGCAGAATGATGGTCTAGCTACTGTGTTATTTTTTCCTAATTGAAATCAGGAAAAAAAAAAAGCAAAAAAAAAAAAGGTTTTACACATTTTTTAGTTTTTAATCCACAAAGATCAGCAAAATCGAAGAATTGTGAGAATTGCAATTTAAATCGAATTGGCACCCAAAAAATCGTAATCGAATCGGTACACAAGCATATCGTCACAGTCTTAGTATTCATAAATTATCTGTCTGAAGAATGCCACCTTTCTATGAATCGAAAGCATCAAATCTAGTATGTAAAGCTGTAAAATCTTAAGTCAGACTCTCATTCAGTGTTAAGGTAAAAAAAAAGTCCCCCTTTTAAAGGTAAAAACACCTTTTCAAATAGCAGAACACATGAATGAAACTCCCTTTAAAGGTGAATTTAGGTCACAGGGGTATGATCCAGGTGACCAAAGGCCTGCTTGTGTCAGAGTGTTTTATTTTCAGCCTTAGAAAACAGCTTGTGAATTTCCAAACAGTAACTGGATCATAAGTGTGACTCTGCTTGGTGAAGAGCATCAAGATGCGGAAAAGGCAGCCTGAGAAGGAGAAGTAGAACAGGAAGTGACTGAGGTCTCGGTTGAGTTGGGGAGACGTCGATGCTCACTTTTAACCCTTCAACCAGGTAGCGCGGTGCAGCAGACATATTCTGCTCGATCTTCTCCTGAAAGTTTGGGTCGGTTAGACGAACAGGCTGGAGGGAGGCCTCGGATCCAGCCTGCTGCGGAAGATTTCTTCCAGGTAGGTCATAAAACAGATGCCAGCTGTTCTTCCAGTCAACGTCAGTGTGAGCAGCCATCAGCCTCCGGAACAAGACCTCCTCAAGTTAATTATCATTTACTACAATATTGACTATAACATTAAACTAAGCTTAAATATGAATCACTTGGTTACACATACACTTTTTATTGTTATTTTTTAATGACACAATTTATTTGGTCTAATCATAAAGTGTCCTGCAACCTGACATTTTACATAAACAGTACAAGGCTGCTTCACTGCCAAGGAAATGTATCTCTGCCCACTGAGACTCTTCTATTTCATCCATACAGGAGGTCTCCACGCAACAACAGCCCTCAGTCCCAAAGGGCTAATGAAATGGGGTAAGTCCGACATTTACTTATTGATCTGTATTAACTTTCTGCCTTGTCTTTCGGCTCTTTGCTCAAAATTTGCATACTCTGAATGAAATGAGTGTATCTATGTAACCAAAAGGCCCATTTGAAAACTTTTGGGGTCACAGTTTGAGATTTGTTAGGATGTGTAAATATCAGTATATGTGTTATTTGTGAAGAATAAACAAGCATGGCACATAGAAAGTGTAAATAGGTTTCCGGCTTGCCCTGAAAAGAGCAACCACTTTCGGGAAAGAATATGAATATTAATATGATGCAACTACAGCTCAAAACCAGGGCCGCCTTTACTTACTGTTGGGCCCATAGGCTGAGAAGTTTTGTAGGTCCTGTCCTGTCCTCCAAATGTACCAAGTCTCATTATAGAAAATAATATACAGGTTTACACTGAGTTTTTTTCTTTATTTAGTTGTATTGACATATCAATAGCATGAGCACAATGAACAATAACAAATACAGTAATTAATGAAGAAATAATCATGGTAACAACAGATCAGTTTGGCATGATGGCAACAGCAGTCTCAAATTTGCATTAGTGAGCTGACTGACAGAGAACTTACAAGTTACATAACAATTGGACTTTTTGGGGTAATTTTGTCTAAAAAAAAAAATGATGGGTTCCTAAACCCTGCGGGGGCTCCAGTCTTCAGCCCAGGTGAGTCCACGCATTAAAGGTGGAGTATGTAAGATTTTCAATATTTAAAAAAAAAAAAAAAAAATTAACTAATAAAATAACTACAATCATAATTAGATAGTTTTTTGAACATGTAGGTTCCAGTCTGTCCATATTTGATGTTTTATTAAATTACAAGTTTAATTAATGAAAAATGACAAAAAGCTTTTTTTTTTTTACTGGTAGGCAAACATTTAAGAAGGGTCTTAGTCATTAATTAAACTTGTAATTTAATAATACATCAAATATTGACAGATTGGAATTTACATGTTTTAAAAAACTATCTAATTATGATTGTAGTTATTTTTCTAGTTCATTTTTTTTTTTAAATATTGAAAATCTTACATACTCCACCTTTAAGGTGGCCTTGCTCTAATCTACAATCAAATCATAGTGCAATATGTGAACATTATCTCTCTAAAGCCGATTGTGATTTAGTAAAGGAAGTAGAGAGGTTTTAATGCAGACAGTTCAGATTATTATAGCTCAGTTTGGCACCACCTGGTCTCAAAGTCCCCATTTTGGGTCCTCTGGTTTCCAAAAGTTTAAATCAGTGAACAGTTTTTCACTGATTTAGTTCCTTTGAGAACCTTTTGGTCATTGCAAAGGGCTCTAAAAATACAGTTTTGATTTGAGTATTTAAAATATATTCGGCTTGACAGTAAAACTTTGGTTTACTTTTTAAAAGTAATTTGAATGTAATGTTAATAAAAGATTTAATAACCAACAGTGTAAGAAAGTGTTTTGTCTTTGCAACCCATCATAGTTGCTCTTCCTTTCCTGGGTATTCATTTAACAACCTGTGTGTTAGTATCTTTAAAAGAGAAGTGGTGGCACTTCGAATTGGTTCACTGGTTCCTCTTTATATCTTACCACACCCATATGAACAAGACAGAAAGACTGGATTTTGTAAGCTGTAATAAGGGGACGCAGGACTGCATGTCTGAGATCAGAGAAGTGAAAGAGAGATTTTGTGCCATGGACAAAGTGACGGTGAAGTAAGTGGCATTTCTGCGTAAGATGAGGACGGAGAGACAAAATATGGCATGAAGGTCATCTTATTTAAACTGTTAAATCCTAAAGTAATCTACTTGAACTGGTTTTATTTTCATGGCAGGTTTATGATATCAAATCTATAGCCTACAATTAATATTCCTCTAACTTATGTTATCTCCTTTGCAGGGGAAAAAGAGAAGAAAGCGGCCCTCGCAGGCTGAGCCACAGATTGTCTCGTCTGGGCAGCAGGCATTCCAGAGACCCTCCGAGACCTCCAGCTGAGCCAGAAAGACCTCCTCCACCTGTTCAGCAAGGTTTGCTCTGATTGTGAACTCAGTGTAAAGCATGCTCCATTAATCTAATGTCTTCCTATCGTTCCTCAATTTATGTTTGGTCTTACAGATGACAGGCCTCCACCGGCTCCAGTTCTGCCTCCAGATCCACCTCAACATCCATTTTCAGCTCCTGCTCCTCTTCCTCAGCCCATCAATATGCTGCCTGCACGTCCTGACAGAGCAACAAAGCCCAAACTTCCTCGTCGGCCACTTTCCCAGATCTTCAGCAGCAGTGAGCACGGGGAGGCTGTGCTGCAGGTACAGCTACACAAACTGGCCATCACTTCATTTTCAAACTGGACCTCTCAAATATGCTCCACTCCTGATAGTTCACTGAGCTTCTTACACCCATTAAATCCAGAATGGTGTCACTTCTTTCAATATACGACAAAGTTTTTCACATTTTGGGTGTGTCATCAAGGTGTTCTTCTTAATTTCCACTCAAAACAGCAACCATAACATGTTGGACTTATTAAATCTGACATAATTATCACAGTGCAGAGGCAGAGAAAATTTAGTAGCAGCATTAATTCTTCGAAATATGTCATAGAAAGCTCTTAAAAACTTTTTTTTTTTCTTCCTATAAAGGGATTCAATTGTTTCCGGGCAGATGAGACTCTCTGTGACGTCGTCTTAGTTCCCGGAGACAGCAAGGAAACTTTCCCGGTCCACAGGGTCATCATGGCTTCTTGTAGCGACTACTTCAAGGCCATGTTTACAGGTTTGTTGTTCCCTCTAATGGAGTTGATTTAATCACGCTAAGAATCGTGTTAATTTGTCATGAGAGCACCTCATACTTTTACTTTTAGATAAACAAACTTGAGTAGAGAAAAAAAAGAGGAAGTAGATTTTGACCTTTTACTCACTTCTGCATTAAACTTCCTTTCAGTTGCAGTTTCACAAAAAGAGAGTTGTGTTCAACCACACAGCGGACTAAAGTACAATGAAATGTAATTCCATAATCTTCACATTATGCGTGACTGAGGATCTGGCCCTTGTGGCGTTAGTTGTGTCTTTGTTATTTGCTGATTGTGCACCCTAGCGTCCCATACGTTTTAGACAAATCCTCTCAGGCAATGCAAATTCATGCTTTCACCTTGCTTCTGTCCTGTTGCACTTGTTTCGTTCTGCTCAGGAGGCATGAGGGAGCAGGAAATGAGAGAGATCAAGCTGCATGGGGTCACTAAGGCGGGCTTAAAGAACATTATAAACTTCATTTACACATCCAAAGTCAGCCTCGATATGGGCAACCTTCAGGACACGCTGGAAGCTGCAAACTTTTTGCAGGTCATGCCTGTTCTGAACTTCTGCAATCAGCTGCTGAGCAGTGAGGTAAGTTTTTTAACTTGTGTTTAAAGTCACATTTTTCCCCCTTAATTATATTCATGACTGTTAGGGACCTGTTATTAAGCTGGCTTATCTTATAATAAGGTTATTAATTTTTCCTGTTGCATCTCAGTCAGTTGTGTGCACTTCAGAATACACAACTTGACAACAAAACTATGATCACCAAACATTTTTTGAATCTGATTAATTCCTTTCTGTTTCTGTTTGATGCAGATCACTATTGATAACTGTGTGGAAGTGGAGTGCATTGCCACAGACTTGCTTCTGGAGGACGTTCAACTGAATATAAGTGAGTGATGTAAAAAATATTAAAGCAACAAAACACAAAGTGGTACAAAAGAACGGTGCATGTTTTCCCTCTATTACACTATATCTGTTAGAGGTGGGAAAATCGAATAGAAAAATCTGGATATTTTTGCTTAACAATTTTAAAATCGATTATTTTGTTTAAAAAAAAAAGTATTTTTCTTTTTTAAAAAAATTAAAAGAAAGAATTTTCTGTATTTCTCATTGAAATCAAGTAAAATGACGAGAAAAAAAAGTTTTATACATTTATTTTGTTTTTAATCTACAAAAATCAGCAATGTCGAAGAATTGTGAGAATCGCAATTTAAATCGAATTGGCACCCAATAAAATCGGAATTGAATCAAATCGGGACAAAAGCAAATCATCACAGCCCTAATATCTGTCATTATACAGTATCTCATTCAAGTAAGAACGCCCTTCACATTTCTGCATATATTTCATTATATCTGTTTATAGGCTGATACTGAAGAAATGACCCTGGGCTGATTGGGCCCCATTTGGACATGTTCACTTAAGGGTGTACTCACTTTTGTTGCCAGCAGTTAAGAGATTAATGTGTGTGTTGTGTTATTTTTAGGGAAACAGTGAATTTAGACTGTTATACAAGCTGTATGCTGACTCATATATTGTATTACAGTGTCATTTATTAAGTGTTGTCCACTGAACATATAATTTGATATTTGCAGAAATGTTTGGGTTGTACTCATTTCTGAGAGCTACATTACCTGTGGTAGCAACCTATTATCTGTAAGATAATTCTATGAATAATTTTTGGTTCTGAAACTATTTTAAACTTGTGGATTTGTTGGTTATTTCTCATCTTTATATGTAGGTAAATTTGTAAGCGAGAACCTGTCTGCGTTGGTGGAGTGTGGTCGCTACCTGCAGCTTTCTGAAAACACCATGGCCAACGCTCTGGCCAGCAATTCCCTGGAAGGTTTCTCTGAGCTGGAGCTCTACCAAATCGCCAAGGGATGGCTGGACCACGGCCCTCCCAATCGCCATGCATCTGTTTATGCCCTGATGCGCCACATTCGTTTCCCTCTGATGAGCCCCAGCGAGCTGATTCAGATCTCCCAGGATGACGAAGAGGGAAGTGACTCCATGATGCGCTCTGAAACAGCTTGTGTCAACCTCCTGCTGGAGGCCAGCAACTACCAGATGATGCCCTACATGCAGCCGGCCCTGCAGACCGAGAGGACGCAGATCCGATCCAATGCCACCCATATTCTGGCACTGGGTGGCGTGATGCGGCAGCAGCTGGTGGTGAGCCGGGAGCTGAGGCTGTACGATGAGAACACGGGCCACTGGAAGGCTCTGAAGCCCATGGAGGTGCCCCGTTATCAGCACGGCGTGGCTCTTCTGGGGGGGTTCCTCTTCATTGTTGGAGGTCAGAGTACCTACAGTGTGTATTGAACACTCACAGGGGCTTTCTACAAACCAGACACAGTACATGAAGTTTGTACTAGTTGCATATTATATGAGATCAGCAGATAATGATAAAAAGATGAGGCCGACACAGGAGGGTTACAGATTCACACCGTAACCTGTGGCCATTTGCTGCGTGTCACTCTCCTCTCTCCTACCAGCTTTTCTAGTTTTTACAGAATAAAGGCCACAAGTGCTAAGAAAAAAAATAAATAAATAAATAATTAAATGTATCTATCTATATATCTATCTATATCTATATCAATTTATATTTATAAGATATCTATCTATAAGAAAGATATAGCTATATAGAAAGATAGATACAATCTATATCTATCTGTCTAGATATAGATATAGATAAATATAGATATATAGATTGTATCTATCTATCTTTCTGGAGATAGAGATAGATAGATAACATATAGATAGATAATTATATAGATATAATCTATATATCTATCTATATCTATCTATCTATATAGATAGATATAGATAGATAGATAATAAAAAACAAAAAAAACATAAGGTTAACACAGTAGGACACCAAAAATAAATCTGTGTTCACTGGGATATAATGAAGGCAGATATTTAATCGTAAAATTATACACAATTCTGTTTGTTGTTGACTTAAAGACATTAAATAAGGCATTAGAAATTAATTTACTTTTGTATTGATGGCTTCTCAGGTCAGAGCACGTATGACACAAAGGGTAAGACCGCCATCGACAGCGCCTACCGCTATGACCCACGCTTCGACAAGTGGCTTCAGATTGCTTCCCTGAATGAGAAAAGGACCTTTTTTCACCTCAGCGCTCTGAAAGGAAAACTGTTTGCAGTGGGAGGAAGAAACACTTCTGGAGAAATTGGTGAGATGAATATTCATTCTGCGACTATGAACATGAAGCTCATTTTAATTTACATTCAAATAAAGTTAAATACTGAAGAAATAAACTTCTGAATGCTCAAAGGAAATATATATATATATATATATATATATTAGCTCTGAAAACGTTTCTGCATTGAGATGAACGAAGCTCTTGTGTGTCATTTTGATCAGACACAGTGGAGTGTTACAACCTGAAGAAAAATGTGTGGACCTTTGTGGCCAACATGGTGGAGCCTCACTATGGACATGCTGGTGCAGTTCATGAGGGTCTCATGTACATCTCAGGTGAGAAAACAAAGAGTGTTTTGCTGACTGACTTGACTTCTGCATTTCTGGCATTTATGGAGCAGATTGTTACAACTCAGTTATGACTATCTGACTTTGGTTTGCGTTTGCAACTCCTTGCACTGCATGTATGATTCCAATAATTTCGTTGTTGTCCCTGAACATATCTTTTATGTGATTTTTTTGTTTTTAACACATCTATTTATAAAGCAGTTTGTATTATTGTGATTTAAGGTAGCAACTGTATTAAAATACTTAAAAATTAAAACTTTTCAAAGTTTCAAAAGCCAGGGGTAAAAAAACTATGTTTGATTTTGATTTTATACATCACATTTTAAAGGCTTAACGCTGCTTTTTTATGTAAAAAACAATGTGAAGGCCATGAGCATGACCCAAAGAACAACCCTTTCCAAATTGAATTATCTGTGTGAGTCTTTTAAAAACAACTCATTCTATGTGACAAAAACACCACTGGACTTTTTTTCTGTCTCTTAAGTACGCCTTATTCAATAGCTTAAATCATTTCTAAACTGAGGGTTGACATTTAATGTCTACACGGGGAAAAAAAAAAAAAGAAAAATAACTCATAAAAGTATCTTTTGCATGTCTGCCTCGGTGGTTGAGTTGAACAAAAGCTGCATGGAAAGGGAGCGATCCCTGTCACGGTTGGAATTATGCTTAGTTCGACCTTGTGATAGAAAATAAAGTAGCATTGACAATTTTCAGCAAAGAATTTGACACAGCTGACGACAAATTAGTGTATAAAGTCATCCATCTGGCCCCACTTCCTCGCAAAGGCAGCTGGTTAGCCACAAAGTGCAACATCTCTGTGCATGCACTATTCACACGGCTGATCTTAATAAGAAAGCCCAGCGAACAGTCTGCGTTCTGTTTGTGAGCTTTTAATGGTGCAAACAGGTCACAAAGACCTGCCTGTCTGGAGCTCTGTGAAACATTACAAACCCTTTAGAATAAATAGTGGACATGACATGTTTTGAAATCACACAATGAGCTTTAGCTTACCGGTAACCCTTTGATGCATCGTGTCCTGCTATAGGCCTTTTTCTAGGATATTCATGAGTGAGAGGGTATATTTACAATTTTGCCTCTCAAGTGGACATTCGGAAAGTCAGCCAACACACTGTCAATCACTGAAAATATATATATATATATATATATATATATATATATATATATATATATATATATATATATATATATAAAAATTTTTAAATTTATAATTATAGATTATATATATATATATAGATTATTTGTATTATATAAATATGACCATACATTATTTTATAAATCTTTCCATAGAATACATAAAATAAATACACTGTATAAAAATCAAATAACAAAGATAAAATAAAGCGCCTTTGAACATGTTTGTAGAAGTAAAAAAACTGCATGTTTAAAAAATTGTGGGATTGATTTTAATTAATCTGCAAATCAGAGGGTTAATATTTGCAGTCTCACAGCTTTGCATGAATATATAACATACTCATTAAGATCTTAGTGTTTTAGCAGCTTTTAGTAAGTGTTGTCTGCAGGCACAAAGTTCTATCTTGAGAAGATAACTTCTAGACAAAACTCTGTTGGCTGACCTTCTTGAAACTACTTCCTGTTTAGCGGTGGATTTGTAAGCTGCTATCACACTCCCCTTTGG
The DNA here is from genome assembly GCF_933228915.1 of Telmatherina bonti. NCBI lineage: Eukaryota > Metazoa > Chordata > Actinopteri > Atheriniformes > Telmatherinidae > Telmatherina > Telmatherina bonti. Next base: position 9,955,524 of record NC_136613.1, read on the forward strand.
TTTCTTAGCAACCTTGGACAGGAAAATGGTTTTTGCTTTGAGCGGAGATGTAAGTTTCACACATAATACTTAGAACCAGGAAGCTGAAAGGCTTGTGGTTAACGCAAAGACCAGTAGCGTTTACCTCCTGCTGGTTAACATATGCTTGATACAACAAACAAAATATATTTGCATCATAATTTCTGCTGATACCTGTTAGTAAACATACACTGTATAACATATACGGCACATAACACAAGGAAGGAAAATTCAACTGTACATAACTCACATCTAATAACTTTAGTGCTGCAGGTGTGACTTAGTGTGTCTCTATACTTCAGATAGAAGTATTCTCAGATTCTCATTACACAGCGATACATATCTAATCGGTTCTGGGGCACACATGTTCCACCAGCAGCTGTCTAACTACCTGCTCAGCAGAAATGGCGGAATGTGAGAAATGCTGTTTAAAGAAGAAAGCCAACAAACTGTAGCAATGAGCTGGTAAAACCAAAACACAGCAGTATGTTAGATAAAATGCCTACTGTTCATAAAATCAAATTATAGCCATAAAAACCCAGAGCAGCCATGACTTTCTGTGTTTTTATTAAAGTGCAAACTTACGTCATTCACCTTTCATGTATAGCGCTTGTTTAACTTTGAAGTTCGGCTGAGACATGAACCAGATGAGCCATAGAGCTCTGACTAAAACTTCCTGTCCCACTAGCATTTACTGGAATAACTAAGAGTTTGTTAATAGTCATTTGGACTGTATGATAGCAGAAAACTGCAGATCCTGATTCAATCATTTTCTATGGAATCGTTTCATGTCTTCTTATTGAAAATCCAAACAAAACAAAAATCTTAAATTAAGATTGTTGACATGTAAAGTTTATTAATTCAACACTTTTTATCTGATAAAACTAAAACAAGATTTATTAACAATCAATCAAAGTGTATTCTATGGTACAACAACACATGACCAGAAAGTACTTGTTGAAAAGTACAACTTTAGCAACTCAGAAATACAGTATATGTTTTTTAAAGCTCAACCCAAGAAAAACTGGGGTGAAAAGTTTCATTCTTTTAATCTGAACCTTTATTTGTCTCTTTAACTGAATTCGAAAAGAAATTACCTATTTATTTTTTTGTATTTTTACTATTTATTGCCACATGATATGTCTAAATGATTATAATCTTCTGCTTCCTGGTATCCATTAGGGGGCAGTAGACACGTTTCAGACTGTGTTCAACAGGATTTTGAGCAAAGTTTCTAACATAAAGTGATGCAAAATGTTTTAGAAACGGAATCAGATGTGACACGTTAGGCTTTATAGGTGAAGGGGCTCGACCATGTGAAGCCCTAAAAGTCATCACCATTATATAACAACCTTATATTGTTAATGATTATCTTATGGTTATTTTAGTATATATTCTAGTTACAGCTGATCATGTTTGTGCGTACATCCCTCTGTAAAGCACGTTAGCTGGCCGTTGGTGTTTTAATGTGGTATAAAGTTGACACTGACGTTATACGCCATCAGCACATTAAAGTTAATTTCTTTAAAAAGAAATTACCAGCAACAAAATAAGAAGAGTAAAAAGATTTTTTTTTAAAGAAAATCTATGTTTTTGGACAAAATGAAATGATTATCAAAACAAGTAATCACATTTTTAAGAGCAAACAGCCAATGTTTGTTTTTAATATTATACATTTTTTCTTCATTCTAAAGACTTTCTCTTAGTCAAGTTATTTTAATGGAACATTAAACAAGTGTTTTCTTAATGTCCCTGAGTATTATTTCTACAAAAACAAAGATTAGCTGACATACTTAGGGCTGCAGACAAACAGGTGTCTTCTGGTTTACCCACCTTCCGCTTAGTGGGCGTATGTGGGGAGAACAACTTGACAGTAAATATAGCTTTGTGCACAAGAAGCATTCTCATCTAGGTTAACTTGCTTCTTTAATTCTTCACATGCATGCAACTCCAGCTTTTATGAAACCCAGTTTACTTGGTGCACAACAAACCCAGTATTTTTACAGCAATTATCTGCAGTGAAGTGAGTCTTTTCCTTTCACTTGTCTTTTAAATGACTAAAAGAACAATATGACTGAGAATTTTCCATTTTTTAAATTACATTTACTTATAAATCAACCAATAAATAAAACTTCAAGAAGAGAAATAAACTGACAGTAAATAAACTGTCTATTTTTGATATTTTAAGAAAAGGAAAAGCAGAGGAATGTGTGAGGAAGCCAAACCAATCTGTTATTTCCTCTTTAAGGTATGAAGGGAAGGTTCTGGTTTTCCTGTCTGGCACCAGGAAATTAGCACTAACTGTCCCACACATGGTGATTTTCACAATTATGATCACAGACAATCGGTATCATCCCATATGAGGTAACACTGACGTCTGTTGTTGAGGAATTCATCTAATTTGGTGGTAAGGGCCATTAACTTAAATGCAGGGCATGACTGCCACAATTTCCCTGTAAGGCATGTAGAAAACATCCTCTTCAGATCGATGTGATTCCTTTTGTTTCATAATTCAGATTCAACAAAAATGTTTACAAAATCTCATGAAGTGCATTCTTGTTTACTTGTTTCCAATCATCACAAGTAAATAAGAAATATGAGGAATATTCTGCCGACTGCTTCTGTAAGTTTCTTCAAACTGCTGTGTTGAAACATTAGTACAGTATGCTCAGAAAAATGGTCGAGCATGAACCCTCGAAGAGGCAATCTAGACTTTTGTGTCCACTCATGTTCATATCTGGTCTTCACAGGAACCATTTTATCTTAATGAGGGCTTGAAAGGTGCATTTATGTCCTCAAGTTCTATATAGTACGTATACATTGTACTGCAGGGATGGCTGCTCCTCAAGAGTCGTGCACGTGTTGGGAGTTTCCCTGCTGCAACACTCATCATGCACATCAGACCTAAGTAGCAGATTTATGCAGAGTTTTATGTGAAGCTCTGCACACCTCTGCTAATTATTCATTGGTTTGAGTCAGGTGTGTTCCAGCACAGAAACTTCTGTTGTACTGTGTCTTTTAAATATTAGGGACAATATCAAGAAATAGTCTCTTCTGGTGGAAAATAAAGAGATAAACAAAAGAAAAAAAAATAGTAAACAAGACTTAATCAAAGATTTAAAGGCTTTACAGATTCCCCGTAAGATTTGACTAAATGATCATTCTCCCCAGAAAAGAGGACAAAATATTCATAAGTGGATTTTTCTGTTTACATTTTTTTTTAAAACTAGACTTGTTTTGTTTTACCCACATAGTTCAGGAGAAAGCGCAGTTTGCAGGCAGGCGTTTGGAGCCGAGGTTTTCGCAGACCACATGATGAAGTGACCCTTAGAAAGAAACTAAACCCCATGTTGCCCCTGATATGTTGATCAGATTTTTAATGTGTGTCGGAGCCAGTTATCAACATTTTATCCTCCCAGATCTCTGCTACATAATAAACAGAAGGCTAAAACAAAAAAGACTTCAATGTTTTACTGATAGGATATCAAAATAGCAACAATGATTTAGATTAGGCCTGAAGGGGGGGGGCAAGGCCCATGTGCCAATCCATGTTCTGATTAGTATCATGTCAAGTTTATTAACATAAGAACCGAAGCAGGCCAAAGCCTATTGATTTGTTTTTCATCCATATTATTATCACAGCTGGTTAGCCACAAAGTGCAACATCTCTGTGCATGCACTATTCACACGGCCGACCTTACTAAGAAAGCCAGGCGAAATGTCTGTTTTCCTTCTGAGAGGTGAAGGATTAGGTTTGTTTGCAATATCAGCTTTTGTTTTTTCAAAGTTTACATTTTGAATAATTGTCTTCACATGTGCTAGAAGTTTTGTCTTTGACGTTGAAAAGGCCTCGGCTATGGGAAGATTTCCAGACACCGGAGAATCCGGTTTCACACAGATTCTAATCAAAGTTACCAACAATCTCACTGCGTTAGGTAGTGCTAGCGATTGATCATCCATCCTGCTCCGACTTTTGTCTTATTGTGGCGTTTTCATTAAAAATTTCCTGGGTAAGCTGAACTTTTTACAATACAACCCCACTGGGAACTTTTTTTTTTACCTCCAATGGTACAAATAGTTTTTTTTTTCTTTTGTGACAGTGTGAGTGTTTCCTCCACCCCTGACTCTTTTCTTTTCAAACAGGTGGCATCACTCGTGACACTTTCCAGAAGGAGTTTTGGTGTTACGACCCTGTTGGAGACAATTGGAGTCGACGTGCCGACATGACGGAGCTCCGTGGCCTGCATTGCATGTGTACAGTGGGGGACAGACTCTACGTCATGGGCGGGAACCACTTCCGAGGCAGCAGCGACTACGACGACGTCCTGGGCTGCGAATACTACAGCCCGGACACAGACCAGTGGACGGTGGTAGCCCCGATGCCTCGGGGCCAGAGTGACGTCGGTGTGACGGTGTTCAACGGGCAGATCTACGTGGTGGGAGGGTATTCCTGGAACAGCAGATGCATGGTTGACATTGTGCAGCGCTATGATCCAGAGCAAGACGTGTGGGACAGGGTCTTCAACGTGCTTGAGCCTCTTGGAGGGATTCGAGCCTGCACAATGACTGTTCATCTGCCAGAGGGCTCAGTGGATGAGGCTCAGATACAGGAGTGCCCTCTGCCCACAGCTAAGAGCTGATAGCCACACACAGAGGGTTTTTGCCTCCCACTATGCTGAAAAGATGGTAAAACAGGAAACTGTGGCTTGCACATGTTCGTTGCATGTGAAAAGGAGGACAGGCTACCAAACAGTCATTCTGCAGTGTGACGCTTTCACACCTTTTATTTCCTGTGGTGTCATTTGCTTTTGTGTTATTAGCTGTGTGTCGTCCCCCACGCGTCCCCATGTTGCTGCTTGTTTTTCTTCTGTCTCAAGTACAGCCAGTTCCCTGAATTCATGAGCAAACTTACCAACACCATGGATTGACAGAGAAGTGATTCAGTGTGGATCACTGCTTCACTTTTTAAAGTTCAATCTCACAAACTCACGCTGAAGAATCAGCGAGGAAATGATGTTATTACACCATCAAAACAATCGGAATCATTGTGATATGTGACACAGTCCTTTTTTTTTTTTTTATCTGTGAGCTAATATGAAAGGAATTGAGTTAGTTCTCATAAGTATAACAAACAACGTAAGGGTGCAGAGCTCATCTTTCTGTAAGTGGATTGGTTTTATAGCACATTTATGAGGCGTCAGCTATAGCAGGACGTCTTTTAATGATGTCGAAATGGAACTTTGTGTTCTTTTGTTTTTAGGCCGATAGGCAAATTGGTACTTTCACAAAGCTATTTAAATCTAAAAATACTATTAAACCATGTTTAATGAGCCCAAAACGGCTGAACCAGCACCTTGAATGTTGTTAGTGAGAAAAGTTTAAATCAATAAAAGATTTGGATTCATTCGTTTTCATTTAATTGTTTTGTTTTTATTTTTTTGTGTTTAATTGTGTGTTTGTGTGTTTGTGTGTGTGTGTGTGTGTGTGTGTGTGTGTGTGTGTGTGTGTGTGTGTGTGTGTGTGTGTGTGTGTGTGTGTGTGACTTTTATGCACTAATGCAAAAACAGTCTTGGGAATCGAATGTCAGCAAATGACGGCAAAACCAGCCTTGAAAGTTTAACCTTCACTCCCAGATAAGACAGTAGACAGCTGTGATACTGGCGCTGCCAAGGGCTTTGAATGCTGTGGTGCAGAGTTTGTTGCACGAAAGCATGTGATGTGGGATGTTTTTTAAGTGAAGAGTCATTACAGCTAACTCACTTTTTTTGGCTAAAGCATAGGAAATACATAGTTTGTCATTTAAAAAATAAAGTATGGTGTGGCATAACATCAAGCAATTCTCAATGGAAAAAAGAAATAGAGGCACAAGAAAAAATACTTTGCTGCTATTTATGGATACACTGCTGCTACAGGTAAAAAAATAAAAATAAAAAAAAATAAAAAACCTTGCATCACTCAGAGTTTCCACCACACTTTACCCCAATGCGCCGTTTACTGAAGAAACAAGGTCCAACTATTATTAATCACTGAAAGAGAAAACATATCTGACCATTTAGCAGACAGATGTTACCTTGAAATGTCCGGTTTTGTTTTATTTGGCTGATGTAGCCTTGGACCTCCTGTAGGAGTGGGGAGGAAGAAAATACCTCACTTATATCCTGGAGGACAGATTTGATCGGCTCTTCTTTCCACCTTCAAGGATCCCCGTAAATGGTTTCCTCTGGATTTCTAAACAAAGCCGTAAAAACTAGCAGAGTGGTCTGAATCAGTGGAGAAGCTCCGTTACTCTTCGAAGCAAAGATATTCTCCATTCTTCTGCTTAAGGATGCTTAAAGAATATACAAAGAGGTCTTTATGAGTTTAATCAATTTTGTGCAGCTGAAAAGAGACTCGAGAGTTCGTACACTGAGAAGAACTCTTTTCAGCAAAAGAAATGTGTTAACAGCAGCCAGTCAAAGAAAGAAAATGTCTTTTTCTTTTAGAAAGAAAGACTCAGCATGTGACATGAACAAAAATGCTAATGTAATGTGTAGTAGTAGATAGTGGCAATGTCTAATGGTGATAGAAAGCTTAAACCCAAATTGTTTTTTACTAGTTAGACACTAGTTAGAAAATATGGAATAAAACTTTTCTGAAGGTTCAAAATACTATTAAAGCATGAAGAATCTGCAATCTGAGTATATTTATCACTATGTTGCACTGCAGGTGAATTATTCACCAAAAAATAATGGAAATGTACAAAGGAAATTGTAGAATTCTACATAAATACAGTCTAAGGAAAAAAAATTACTAAAAATCATATTAACCCTTTTATGCATACATTTAATTTTTTTTTTTTTTTTTTTTTAACTTTTTTTTCAGTCATATCATATTTATTTCTTCTTCAGTGAGTGGTAATGTATTAGATGGCTCACTACCATACACACTATTGAAGTGGTATTTTTAACAATATACCATCCTCACTGCTGAATATGCAAGAAAAAAGCTTATAAATAGGTGTCCACTATTGTGACCACTGTGCATGAAAGGGTTAAATCAAGAGTAGTACTTTTATTTAGGCAGGATGCTAAGAAACACTTTCATTTGCCATTCTTGTTTTGCTTTTAGTTATTTTTCAGCTAGAACTTATAAAAGGATATGAGTAGTTTAGGAAGTTTTCACTGCCATTGATTTGACGATCCACCCATCACTTGATCGAGCTGATGTCAAACATTTTTGTGTAAGTTTGTTCCAGCCCTCGTTTTGTTCAGAACCAGAGAGCATTCCACCGTGAAGTATCGGAGCCCAGCCCCTTTTTTCCCACACTGCCTTGGAGCAAATAATGACTTTTTTTTTTTTTTTCTCCAATAACTTTTCTGAGCTTACAAAAAGTGGGGTGGTTGAGGATGAGAGGGCAGATGGTGCTGCCACTCTTCCACTGACAGAAATCTCCCAAGAAATCCAAATTTGTACTCTTGCATTCTGTTTCATTTCCAAACACTTGTTCTGAGGAGTCTTCTCAAGAGGCAGAAAGAAGAAAAGCTTCTTTTTTTTCTTTTTTTTTTTTGGCTTGTTTTTAAAAGCAAGACAGTTTTAACCTGCAATGTCTCTGGAGGGAGAAGTGTGTGTGGTGACGGGAGCCTGTGGATTCCTGGGAAAGAGGCTGGTGAGGCTGCTGCTGGAGGAAGAGAAAACGGCCGAGATCCGACTGCTGGACAAAAACATACAGCTGCAAGTTTTACAGAGTCTGGAGGGTAAAAATTATTCATAAAAATTCCTTTTCAAATTTTCTAAATTGAATTGAATTGTGTTAAAACAGCAGCACTGGGTGCATAATAATGAATCTTTTTTATAAAAACATTTATTTAGAGATTAAATTTCACTTTTTAAAGAAAGGAAAGTTCATCTAACTGAGGCTCTTATGTGTTTCTATAGTAGTATTCATAAAACATCATTGCATTTAATCCTATTTCCATCTAATTCGTACTCAACTGGGAATTAATCTTCCTCAAGACTTCCAGCTCCAAGATGCTTTAACTATAATAAGAAGGTAATAAATGAGAGCAGCTGCACGCGCATTAGATAAGATGCAAAAATATTTGTCATATTAGAGAAGAAAGGAGATATGGACATTTTTAATTCAAACGAACATGTTTCCAGTGTGTGAAATGCCAACTCAAAGCAGTTGTAGTGGTTTGCAAAATTATTTTAATCATATTTTCAAGTAAAGGTTGCAATGCAGCAATTCTAGAAACAGAGATTTAGTTGGATTCAGAAGGAAAAAGGGCGTAGAAACAGAAAATTTAACAATACAAAACACAACCTTTCCAAAACCGCAAAGAATTTGGGGATTTTATTACTTGTATTATATCATTAATCTAATGTGGAAAATATGAAACAAAGTTTAGAGTTTAAACCAAATAGCCTTCAGGCAGCACCGAATCAACTTCAATCACATTCATAAAAGCAAAACCCCCAAATGAAAATCAATCCTGAGGTTTCACATGATGAAATTATTTTTGGTTGCTGCTTCCTTTTGGCTAAAGAGAAAACAGAATATCTAACTTGTTCTTGGCGCATTGTTGAAAAATCAGCATGTGTGATGGTATTTGTGCAAAATGTACAAGTAATAAACACCTCCGGGATGGCACCATTAATATGTCGCCCTCTGACAGGAAGGGGGTTCGTCGTTCTGCTAATGATGCCCGTTTGTGAGCTGACACATTTTTCCACTTCGGATTTTATTGCTTTGTGATTCCAGCATGAAGACCCCAAACTAGACCTTTACAAACGAAGATCTTTTTTCTCGTTTCTTCTGGTGTCTGGTCTGTTTAGTTTTAGAGCAAACCATGATTTTATGATCCATTTAGGACATGCATATATCTGTTCATGACCAAGGGTGAGAGTGGATATCATCCATCCATCATCTTAACCGCTTAGTCCGTATCAGGGTTGTAGGGAAGCTGGAGCCAATGGCAGCAATGATTTGGCAAAAGGCAGGGTACACCCTGGACAGGTTGCCAGTAACGGACATAATATTTGTGCAAAAGCATAAAATTTAATGACTGAGATTTCATCGGTTTTAAAAAAAATCAGACAAAAATGATTTATGTGCATATTTCTGCCCTCATGTATTCAGTTTCAAGCATTTTTAACGTTTTGGGTTTTTTTTTTTTTAAAGGAGGTTATGCACATCAGTGGGAAATAAAACTCTTTTTGTTTTACAGCAATGAATTCAAACATGTCTCAGTTCCTGAATTAGTTTAAGACTAGAAGTACTACAGTCCAGCCATTTGGCTTTTCAAACTTCCATGCCAAATGGCTGCCAAGTGGCTAAATTAGTTCTGAGCTAATAGGCGAACATAACACAGCTGTGAACGGACACCGTTGTTTTGTAAATGAGGCAGATACTCATGCAAAACTGAAAGGGGACTAATGTTGCTTTGCCTTTACCTTTATAATTCAGTGTTGTTGCAATGCAACCAGAGAGAGGTAGAGGTTTAAAAATACTATTCAATGTTTTGTCACATCGTTGTTTTCCTGCAGGATTGCAAGCAGAACTTTGTCAGCATTATTGCATCGTAACATTTGTAAATATTCACTCCATGTGAAATCGTTTGTATCATAATTGTCAAGTTTGATTTCTAGCATATGAAACTCACATCCATAGGCTTTTCAAGGTGTTAGTGCAGTAAAAAAGACACAAGGTTAATGAAAAAATATATCATAAAATAGTATACATATAAGAGAAAGAAAAAAAAAGACAACATGACATATCTGGCCATTTAACATCCCAAAATTACAAGGGATAAATTTTAGGCCCGTTGATTAAAATGACTTGTTTGAAATGCATGTTCTATAGACAGAGGAACCAAAACTGAAAAAGTTGTGGAGGGATATTGATGAAATCTTCAGGAAAGCGTTGCACATTCACTTAACATGAATGAGAGAGAGAGAGAGAGAGAGAGAGCGTGTGATGTCAGAAAAAGAGTAGAGTTTGATCAACGTACATGTGGCTGTTCCTTCCCCTTTTCTGATGGGCCTATACCCTGTATTGTAAACTGCAGACTCTGAGGAAAAGACAGGAGATGTCTGTTGACTGCCATTACTTTGTGAAAAATAATCAACTTCCCTTTGCTGTTTTCAACAATTGCACAACGCAGTGTTGGCGTGACCAAAGTTAGTTTTGAAAACACTTGTGTCCCAGAAAAGTCACAAAGAAGGTGATTATCTCTCATTTAAGAGCAGGTTATATGTACAATATTGTGCCAGATCTTTTAGATCAAAGCATTTCATGTACGAGTGATGCTGACTAAAAAGTACGTGAAAATGTGAGAAATGGTCAAAGGTTTATGGAACGTTTGTGACCACTGAAACAATACGGTGGGTTTTGCAAACCCCTTCTGGACCATACTCACATCTAAGGCTTCCAGACTCTTTTCAACCCCTCTCACAGATCTGAGCAAGTCTGTGACAACTTTGCTTTTCAGATCTCTGCTTGATAAGTTAAATATTACCTTTGATTCATTGTGTGACAGATTGTAGAGGCAAGACCAAACTGACTGCGTGTGAGGGGGACATCCGGGACGCTGATTTCCTGAGAAAAGCCTGCCAAGGTGCATCAGTGGTGTTCCACATTGCATCCATCATTGATGTCACTGATTCAGTGGAGTACAGTGAGATATACGGGGTGAATGTTGAAGGTAAGGCTTCTGCTTTCATTCACCTAAATGTAATTTAATGACATTGTATCAAGAAATTGTGCATGTATGATGGTTTAATACCATAGCTGTCCAATATCTGTCTTCAGGGGCTGCAGATTTTAGATGTTTCCTGCTTCAACACACATGAAGCAGATTAATGGTTTATTGGGTTGAACTTGACTTGTAAGGTGTTGAGGAGATTAACACTTTAAAAGGGGAAATTGAATGCACCTTATTCCCAACATGAAACATTTCTCGGATATATCCATTATACTTTGGAGCCCTGCTTTGGTAAATGCAGTCCATAGTTTGAGTGCAGCTGCTTCTCTCGAACCCCCCCCCCCCCCCCCCCCCCCCCCCCCAAACAGCACTGCTCAGGTGACGATTTGTTCCAGGCAGCTCCTTCTTCCTCTGATTCTGGAAGTTTGTGTAGAGAAGCTCCTTGCATCCGGCTGGTCAAAACTCCTACTGCTTCCTGTCGGGCTGTAGACCGGCTGTAGACCGGTTGTAGACCGGCTGTAGACCGGCTGTAGACCGGCTGTAGACCGGTTGTAGACCGGCTGTAGACCTGCTGTAGACCGGCTGTAGACCGGCTGTAGACCGGCTGTAGACCGGCTGAAGACCGGCTGAAGACTGGCTGTAGATCGGCGAGGCGAGCAAACCGCACACATGGGTGGTGTTGAAGACCAGGAGGGGGAGGAGCTTAATAGTTTATGACATCACAAAAATGGAGATTTTAAAACGAGTTGTTTAGACGCTTAATTTCAAAGTCTGCTAAAAACTAATTATTCCAGAGGTTGTTTTTTTAATAGTTTTTTTTTTGTTTTTTGTTTTTTTTTTGTTGTTTATGACTTATAATGCCACACAAGACAACTCTAAGCACTTAGAAAAGTGTTTTTTTTGTTTTTTTTTCGTGCAATATCCCCTTTAAAGCCCAAACTGAGAAAAGCTGATGGTAAAAGTCTATTCTGAAGTCTTTATTTGCAGGGGGATTTTTATCATTTATTACCAAAATTATCCATCACAGGGACAGAAAACAAGTAGCAGATTGTGTTAAACAGGGTTTTTGAGCAAAGTTTCTACCATAAAGTGATTCAAAAGGCCTCTGAAGCTGTATATACATCAAACATTATATGTTTGGCTTTATAGGGTTAATTCAAATTAAATGAGATGTGCTGAAGCAGTAAAACATCTAAAAGCTGCAGGGGAGAAGCCCTCCAAACCAACTTTGGACAGTCTTACTTTCCTCAGCACATAGTTTAAAGTGTTTTGATTGCTTCCACTAAAATGAACTCTTCTATGTGTCTAAATTGCTTTATGACTTTAAAACATTAGGTGCATTTCTTTGACACTTTGCATGGTTCAAAACTTTGGTTTACACTTCACCTCACATAAAAATCTTTTAAATGCAGTTCATGTGAAGCCAAATCCTTTCAATGCTTCAGTTTAATTTGAACTTGGATGTGGTATGTCACTGTCTGTTGCATTCACTCTACAAAGCACAAAGTTAGAAAAAAAAAAAAACTATTTGCAGCACTGTTCGGTCAAATGCTTCTAAATGAATGAAAGACGGTAAGTAGACTGTACTTGTATAGTAGAATCATTTCATGCCACATTAAGCTAGTCAAAGATAGATGCAAACAGCACTTCTATTGTTGTGATGTATCACACGCATTCATACCCGATAAACACGCCGAGAGGAAATGTGGGGTTCAGTGTCTTGCCAAGAGCCGTTTGATCCACTGACCTTCCAGTTGGTTAACTCTTCTATCTGAGCTACAGAAAGAATGCATGAACTGTCCAATTCAAGGAAAGAGTGTGTAAACATCTACTTGTTTCATAAAAAGAAGCCTGTCCTCCGCTGAAATAAGATCAATTTAGTCAATCTGATGATTAGCTTATCTGAACTTTTGAGCATCTTGACTTTGCAGGAACGCAGCTGCTTCTGGAGGCATGCATCCAAGAAAATGTGTCAATTTTCATCTACACCAGCACCGTGGAAGTGATGGGACCAAACTCCAGGGGAGATCCTATAATTAAGGGCAACGAGGACACAGTCTATCACAGTCGTCTTAAGTTCAACTACAGCAAGACCAAAAAGGAAGCAGAGGAAAGAACCTTGCTGGCTAACGGCGAGGTGCTCCAAAATGGAGCCCGACTGGCAACATGCGCCCTTAGGCCTATGTACATCTACGGGGAGGGTTGCCGCTTCCTGCTGGGTCACATGGGAGACGGGATACGAAGCAGGGATGTTCTGTTGCGCATGTCTGAAAAAGAGGCTCTTGTCAATCCTGTCTACGTGGGCAATGTGGCCTTCGCTCACCTCCAAGCAGCCCGCAGCCTCAACGATCCACAGAAGAGAAACACTGTCGGAGGCAAGTTTTACTTCATCTCCGATGACACGCCACCTGTGAGTTATTCAGACTTCAACCACGTCGTGATGTCTCCCCTGGGCTTCAGCATCCAGGAGAAACTCCGGGTGCCGCTCCGCTTTTTCTACATATTCTGCTTCTTTTTGGAGACACTGTGCATGATGCTGCGGCCTTTCATTCGCATCAACCCTCCACTCAGCCGCCAGCTTCTCACCATGTTGAACACAACATTCACCTTCTCCTATCAGAGAGCAAAGAAGGACCTGGGATATGTCCCTAGGTACAGCTGGGAGGAAGCACGCAAACGCACCACTGAATGGCTCGCCTCACAGTTGCCAAAGGAGAGGGAAAGAATAATGTCCAAATCATTTAACTAAACCAGAAACAACACCAGCTTGGTATAAATATGTTTCTGTGCATGTGCAGCTGCCATGCCATAGCAGAAAGCAGTAAATGTAATGAAGTTACTCAGAAATATTAATTAAAGGCACATATGAAGAATTTTTATGTAGATTTTTTGCGTTGTTAGGACTTCGAGTTAATAAAGTGAAGGATTCCCGCACTGATGAGGCAGTTTTAACTGCAAATAAGTTGCATATTTATAGTTTGCTATTTCTGTTTTATAGATATTTACCTAAGCTTCAGTGAGAGCTGATTGACAATCAAGCAAGTGTCAGCAGTAACATTATCTGCTTGACAAAGTGGAAGTTGAGACTTGTTAAATGTTTAAAAGCCCAGGTTTATCTCCCCTTTTTGCTAGTGCTGTGCATACTAATAAAACTGATGGGAAACACTTCATTGTCACTTTTTCTTTTGCAAAACTTTCTGTGCACTCATCAGACAGACATTACAGTTGAATGAGATCAAATTATAGTGAATGCCACCATGAAACCTCCAGTTGCATGTGCAATTTCCATACACTCACTGGCCACTTTATTGGGTGAGCCAGGTCGGTCAGTTCTTTAAATACATAGCAACTTAAGCATCTGATCATTTAGACATGGTGATGATGGATTCATACTGAGCATCAGCTGGAGAAGAAAGGAGATTAAAGTCACTTTGAATGCAGCATGGTTGTTGGGATCTACAGGGATTTTCACCCACAACTATCTCCATGGGTTTCAGAGAACGGTCCAAAAATAAAAGAAAATATCTGGTGAGCATCTGTTGTCTAGATGAAAATGTTTTGTTGAGGTTACAGCCAAGATTTGCATATTATCTCTGAAAGCGCATTATGTATAATCTTGAAGCATATGGTCTCCTGCAGCAGAAGACCACACCGGTGCGCCACTCCTGTCAGCTAAGAACAGGAAACTGAGGCTACAATTCACACAGAATCACCAGAACTGGACAATGGAAGATGGAGAAACGTTGCTGGTCTGCCAAGTCTCCATTTCAGCTCCACATTCACATGGTAGGATCAGAATAAATTCTCATCATGGATTTACAGCTGACCAATCGGCAGCTGGTGTGGTGATGCCTTTGTGTCAATATGGAACTAAATCTGTGAGGAAGGATCATAACACTTTGCTGAATCCGTGACATGAAGCATAAAAGCAGTTCTGAAAGAAAGGGGTACTAGCAAGGTGTACCTAATAAACTGACCAGAAGTAATATTTTGAGAAGGCTGGTATCATTAGAATAAACAAAATAAAAAATTTAAAAACAAGTGTCCTGAACATCATTTCTAAATGTACTTAACCCATTAATAGTCACTTCTATCTATATAGTCAATCATATGTGCAAATATGTATGATAACCACAAGTCAATAGTTTGTAGAGTATTTTGTGACAGATTAATCTTTAATAATCAGTCTGGGAAGTTTATCTTACATTAAGACTACAGATGTCCGACATTATTGTCCATATAATTAGCTGATATTGCCGTTAAAATGCAATATTGTAAATTATTGGTATTGGTTTTTACTTTTTGGATGACACAACATCTAAACAATGTCCACATATTATAATTATATATATATATATATATATATATATATATATATATATATATATATATATATATATATATATATATATATATATATATATATATATATATATATATTATATATCCAGCTCTTCAGCTGAGTCTCCTCTAACTCAAAATGACAAAATATAAGAATTGTCATGTATGGTTTTACAGATTTTAATTTTTTTGTTTGTTTTGTTTTGTTTTTTGACTCTGCTTGCTGCATAAATATCACTACCAGTTGATGTCTACATAAGAAATTAAGAGCTGAGCAAAATTGGCAAATCAGATATCAGTAAAAAAAAAAAAATTAAAAAAACAAAAACATCCATGATTAAGAATATTTATTTTTAATTAAATTTTCTGTAATTTTATCTATAAATGTAAATAAAGCGTTCATATTTAATATAGCTTGATTTTTTCCAACATCCCATAGATAAATACTAAAAAAAAACTTCTACATGTCTGTTTAGTTATGCTTTCATTAAAGAATTAACATTATCTGAAATTTAATTTATCATTCACATGTTTTCCTGCAGTGTTTTGCCTCTATGGTCCACTAAAGACATGTTTGTCCTTCAGCTCAATGAACTCTCTTAACACTCTGTGATGAAGAGACAAAGTCACCATTCACTGCATGTTCCTCTTTTTTCCACCAAATTATATATAATTAAGCTCTGAATCATATTAACACGAAGGGTTGACCTGTTTTTGCAGGATTACATTTCTGTGTTTGCAGGGTCAAAAGCAGTAAAACTGCAGGGATCATCATGATGTAAATCATCAGTTTTAACCTAAAAAACTCATTTTAGCTGATCCTGAGGAAAAATCTAAGTCACTGAATTTAATTAAAAGCTCCGCTGGGTGCTTTTCAATATGTACATAACATAAGAGTATTTATGGTGCAACCGTTAAGCTGATTATTGATTTTCTCTCTCTTGCTCCAACATCTCCTTATTTCATTTGTCACTCCTGCTTTCTATTTAAAACTCATACACAAGCACACACAGGATTAAAACTTGCCACCCTCACAAACCACAAGGCAGCCAGGCCAGAGTCCAGCACTTTAAACAAACAGCCATTGAACACAAACGAGGTCATGGATTCACCACCAGTCAAAGCCTCCAACCAAACTCACTGCAATCCCAGTCTGGGTGGAAAAAAAAAAAGAAAAGAACAGAAAGAAAAGGGAACCTCAGCCATAGATGAATGCGATGGCTGTGATGAGCAGAAAAAAAAACAGAAAAAGGACAAGGAGAGGTTTGTTGTGGATACATTCAGACTTAAATTGGGGCTTCAGCCCAGTTTTGTTTGTGGGCTTATTTGGATTTTATATGGAGTCTTGCCTTCATGGCTTTTGTTTTCCCAGTAAAACGCTGAAGTTTTGCTCCAGAGTTTCAGCACTAACACAGAGCTAGGATTTACTCCATCCACCAATCTGGGGGGGCTAAACAGAGCAGCTGAGAGCTGTTAAGCACCAACTAAAGCTCCCTGGCAGCTATTCGCTCCATTCACTTCTCATTTACTCCAGAAATGCTTTGGGAGCACAAAGCCCTCCTCGTCACCATTTTGTTGCTCCACATCTCACAGGTTGCAGGTAAGTGCTCTGCTTATAAAACTCATTTTTTCAGCTTGATAAACTTGTGGCATTTTCTTATGCATTTGTGTCAAGTACATGTCTGTGGCTGCTTCAGTCAAACAAAGAAGAAAAAAACTTCAGGAACCGAGCTCCTGTCAGAACATGATGGAGGGATTACTTAATACTGCATGAATGCTCCTCCTTAGAGGACCTTCTAAAAGTCACGTATCAGACCATTTATACTGACATCATTGTAATATACAGGAAACAGTTTATTGTGCCGTTTTAGAAAAACTTTAGATGTCCACAAAAATAAAGCATTTAATTAAAAATTAAATAGAAGGAACACTCCTGCTGCTAATGTTCTTCATGCCTGTATTTGCATCACATCTCTTAGATTTTACCTTTAGTTTCATATTCATTCAAATTGAACTTATTTTAGGAAACTCTATGGGTCATGAGTCATGTTATAACTGAGGGTTTGGGATCTGACCTTTACTTGAGGAAAAGTACCAAAATAACTGTGCAAGCAGTACATTTAAAGTTAAAGTCCCACATCTGAAATCACTGTTGTTTTCTTTCAGCCTCTAATGACCAACATATTTGGCCCGTTGTCACATCAACAGCTCTGAATAGGCTTGTGCTGTTTAGCCAGGATTTTTGTGTTGTAGAGCAACACAGAGCCGTTTTTAATGTGCTGTGTTAAAACAAGAAGGAATGTGTTTCAGTGTGAACGCCTGACATATTTAATCCCAGACGTCATTTCAGTTTGTTGCTCTAACAAAGTTTTTTAATTGCCTTAATCTAAGCAAAAAAGATTGTTACCTAAACCTAACTATGTAATGTGATGCCCAAATGTAACCAAACAACACAGCTAGAAAAACAAAACTAAACATAATGGATTTATTAGAAGTGTATAAAGGAGTTTTCTAAAAAGGGGTCTGAAACCCAATGATCCACGCTTGGGGATTCTGGGACTTTTCTCCACCTTATCTCCATACCCAAATAAGCAGGTACTCGACCATGGATGGACAAACTTGGTCCTCAAGGACTAGTGTCCTGAAAGTTTTGTCTGTTTCCTGCAGCAGAAAACACTTAGGACAAAACACTGGAGCAACATGCTTGCACAAAACTTAACAAGCTGTTGAAGAGAGTTAATTCAATTGAATCCAGTCTGTTGGAACAGCAAACATCTAAAACCTGCAGGACACTTGCCGTTGAAGAACAGAGTTGTCCATCTCTGCGCTGTTAACAGCTAAGTTGGAGTTCTGCTCAATTAGTGGCTATTGGCTAGATCTACCCTGACAGGATGAGCAACCAATCATGTGACAGCAACCAGTGGTCCAGGTCAATACCCAGCTATCAATAATAGTCAGTACCAAACAATAAAATATAGGCTACACATAGACAGTAGCTGTTTCCCTGTTGTTAGCAGATGCTAGTCATTAGCTGTTATCCCCACTGAATGCTTCCACTAGATTCGTCCAGGAGGTTGCTGCATCAGCCAAGCTTTGCCCATTGCAGCTTGTATCAGACACTCACTTAATCCTGACGGTGATTTGAGCCGTGTAAAAGCAGCTAAACTAGCTAACAGCTATTTGTGTTGCTATTAGGTCACTGAAAACAATCATTTGATGTTCCTGTTCTCAGAAAGGTGGCGTTTTTCTAACAAGAAACCATAATTTCCATTTACCAACCCCCACATGCACTTAGCAAATTGTGTATTTAGAAACCTTTAGCAACTTGTGGTGGCCATGCAGGCTCAGATGGCTACATCTGAAACATATTAATACTGGAGTAAACAGAAAATCAAATAAGGAACAGAGAAACAGCAAAATCAGTAATATTGCACAACTGCTGATAATGAACATAGTGGCAAGATGGCAGTTCATCACGCAGTTCATCTCTAGGGTGAATCTCAGGTGATGCCGTGCTTAAAAGACATAATTCAGTGTTTCCAAGCTGGGATAATAAAGATCATTACTGCTTTACTCACCTCCTAGACACACCTCGAGGAATATGGAGGTGTATCAAGTATGTGGTTTAACAAGGAAAAAGTGCTCCTTTCTTGTGAAATAAAAGAAACTTTTTGAAATTATAGTAAACATAAATGCACTGAGCATTTAAGTTGTTGACAAGACATCAGAGAAACATTTAAATGGTCACAGGCATTGAATTAAATAAACATTACTACACTAATCCATGAAAGGAAATTATGTTATAGTGTGGCTGATGGCAGGAATTACTGTTTTGTGTTGCAATAAACTTGAAGAAACTTCTCTCTAAACATATTTTTTCTTCTTGCTAAAGCTAGTTTAAATTTTTGTTAAATAAACTGAAGCAGCCACATTTAACCAAGGTTTCGTAAAAAATTGGTAATAAACAAAAAGCTCTGCAGGCAGAGCTAATCTGCCCTTTGCCATTTCTTTCTTTCATTTTGGCTCATGTGGTCTTTGCAGTTGCTAAACAGGAAATGGAGACAGAAAGAGGGTGACGTGCCGCAAAAGGTCCCAGGCTACAATCTGAACCATCACAGTCAAATAAAGAAAACGCACAATTCTAAAGTTGCAAAGTACTGAAGAGAGAAATAATAAAGAAAGTGCGGTACAAAATATTTTAAACTGAAAAATTTCATTTATGCGTCACTATCAAAATAAGAGTAAAGTAAAGCAGACTAATGATGCATGTCAATATAAAAGTTATCAAGTCAGAAAAATGAGAGATAACTGTTTATTATATAATAAAATACAGTATTATACACTGCAGCTGTCAGCTCAATAAAATAAAAAAGAAAGACATTTCCAAATGTCCCTTTATCAAAACAATTTATGACTGCACCAAGGAAACAATACACAGCTTGGTTTATGTAAACGTGGTATTGTATAAGACACAAAGAGGATTTTGCAGATTATTCTTGCAACATTTTGTCATGTGACCATCACAGAAGTATCATCTGCTTAACACAGTTGTCTCATGATACATTGACGAATTTCATCATGTCAGGATGATTTTGTAACACTTGATCTAAGCACAAGTCAGGCTGGTTCAGCATGACATAACACACTTCTGCATTCATCAGGTTTAGGGGAAAAATACGAGGACGAAGAATGCGCTGAGCTCAACAACACCACATGGCGGCAGTACCGTCAGCAGGGGGCCAAACTGCAGATCCGGTACCTGCTGCTGACCAGGAAAAATATTGACTGTGCACAACAGTTTGACCAGGAGTCTCTCACCAAGCAGACTTCTTACTTCAACATCTCCCTCCCTACAAAGGTCATTATCCATGGCTACAGGTGAGGATGAATCTACTGAAACAATAATGTTTCTGATTGACGAACCTTTAAATGATCTGAATTTTTCCTCAGTATTTGTTGCACATGAAAGCAAAACCTAATTCCAGGTCTTTTATACTATTGGTTAAAAGCAAAAGTTCATAGTGAAGTACAAAAAATGTAGAAAGTTCTCATTTTCAACTTTGCTTTCAGATATTCATGTTGAAACTGAAACTCTGAAAGACTTGTGGCTCTTTTTTTTAACCTAAACCACAACTCACTCATCTGAGTCCATTTTTAATAAGGTTTACATTAAATTAAAGTTCTGTTCTTTAAATTATATCTGCAAGCTCAGGGTGCAGACATGTTAACACACAGTTACAATTCCAACTCTCAGTTCTTGCTTTTCATTCTTTATTTGCTAGAAAACTAAAAGAATAAGAATTTCATTTAAAGTAGGGGGTAATAACATAGTTTTATTACAAAAAAGCAGCTCATTCTGTACAAAGATATTATAGCAAGTGTTTGTTGTCAGCTATTGTCACAAGTTGAGCTTTTACATGAACAGTTTATCAAAATAATTAAGGTAAGATGGTTTACAATGCAAAAGACAACACGATACAATAAAATGAATGTGTACAAGCACAGCAAAATTTAAAACTGGTATTACACACCAGAGCAAAATACATACTAGAAAACCAGTAAGCTACTACATATTATCAACCATAATATAACAAATAAAACTCATGTCAAGACTAAGAGTTATGGGTTCTGCTAAGTATTTCTTAAGCCAGCCAAGAGCTCCCAAATGCTTAAAAAAAAAAAAAAACCTGTCAAAACAAAACAAGGAATCCATTAAACTGTGTCAAAATTGCTGATTATACTGAAAAATGTGACCCTATATTTACTCTTCTCCATTTCCTCCCGCTCGACCCTCTCAGGGCTCTGGGCAGGAGGCCGTCCTGGGTGAAGGAGCTGGCTCAGGCGCTTCTCAGGGCTCAGGATGCAAACGTGCTGGTGGTGGACTGGATCTACTGCGCATCCTTTGCTTACAACCTGGTGGTGGAAAATCACAGGGAGGTAGCTGTGCAGATATCTGTTCTCATAAACCAGCTACAGGTGAGAGAAACAAGAAGTTATGGGTAACTTTCAAAATAATCTGTTTTTCTTTTTAGTTTAGTAAAATTCTTGTATTTTCACTGCAGCTGATGGGGCTAAATGATGGGGCTAAAATTAACAGCTAAATGTATTAAAAGGCATTAAAATTATCATTTTTTTATATTGACAGTTTGTGATGGATTATCAATATGAATGTCTTTAGAGGTTAAATGGGAATAGTGGGAAGGTTTACACTCTTTCAGATCAACCTGAAATTGAAAAAAATGTTTTATTTTTCATTTTGCCTGAGTTTTATTTACAATAATGGAAGAGCAGGGCTACAAGCTAAACACCTCCAATTAGGTCAAGGTGTTTGCGATCTTTCTTTGGACTAATCAGTGTCACGGTGATGCTCTTATGTTGACTTATGAATTCCATTTGTAAATATTTTTGCACAGAAATTAATATGGGATTTGATTCAAAATCCAAAAGTCCTGCTACTCTCCCCTGAAATGGTGCTGCAGTGACCACATCAAGAGTATTCTATTCTATATTCATTTAGCTGATACTTTTATCCAAAGTGACGTACATAATTACCCCCATGGACACATCGGGGGGCAAGTTGGGGTTCATTGTCTTGCCCAAAGACACTTCAGCACATAGTCAGGGGAAGCCTGGAATCAATCTCCCAACTTTCCAGTTGAAAGACAACTGCTCTGTCTCCTGAGCTACAGCCACCCTTGAGAGTAAACATGTAAAGTGGAATAAAACTTGGAGGTGAAAGTCACACACCTCTTGAAACACCAACAGCTTGCTTTCTCCCTCAAGGTAAACAATGAATATGAGTGCTTTAAGCATAAAATATAAACCGCATCTCTCTATCCCTGAAACACTTCTGGGATAGAGAGACGAGGCTAATTTAATCTCGTAATGCTCAGGACTATGTCTGGAGACAAAAGCGGAGGGCTTGCCAAACACAAAAAATGTCTTCTCATCATGGTTCAGGGTTGGTATGCAACCTCTAATCTGGGGTATATTGCAATCAGTACAACAGACTGTCACAGAGACTGTCTTCTCTGACCAGAAGCTTAGAAGAGGTTGGGTAATGCATACAAGTACTCTAACAAAACGAACAAACAGGGTGTAATTAAACAAGACAGTGGTTAAAAAGTAAGAAAACTCCCATTTCCCAATATCCAAGTCAGTCCTTATTTTTTAAGTTATTGTGTGACCATTTCCAATCATTTAAAACATAAAATGGATTTCTTAAAAAAAAGACCACCATTTTGCCTGTTTTGTCCAACAGAACTCTGGCTGCAAACCAGAGTCCTTCCACTTCATCGGAGTCAGTCTTGGAGCCCACGTTGCCGGTTTTGTGGGGACTCTGTTTGGAGGAAAGATAGGAAGAATCACAGGTGAGTGTCGAGCATGGAAGCAACACTTCTGGATTTGAAAGCTTTGGTGAAGTGATTTAAATTCTTTTCTTTCACTCCAATCCAACTCTGTTTAAATATTCTTTCCTGGATGCATCACCGAACCACAAGGGAGGCTTTGTGCTGTAATTTTGCAGTGGAAAAACAAAAATAGTCACACCTCTGCGGCTACATCTGGAAGTACAGAGGTTACAGCAGCAGACCAGACAATGAACGACTCTGAAAGTCTCTCACAGAGCTCCAGTGTTGAGTTGGAAATTAGCAAGGCTCTTCAAAGCACAAAAGCACTTGGATTAGAGACACTGAGGTTCTGAAGAGAGGCTCAGTCTCCTCATTCAATAACATATCACCCAAAACAATACGCCACTGTTCACTTGTTGATATGGCGCCTTGTTTTTCTACTTGAGGAGGCTTGTGTGAGTTTCAGTGTGCATTTCAGGGACTTCACGAATACTGGCTGGAACGAGTTTGTAAAAACTGTCTCAGAGCTTCAATATTTAAACATTCGCAAAAATATAATACAAAAGGCTCCAAATTGTTTGAACATTTCTTCATTTCTGTTTACTTTCTTCCCACACACACTCATGGAGGTCAGTCATATTTATGAAAGCGGCAGTAAAATAGCAGGTTTTGTATGGAAAATATTTAGGTTTTGCGAAAAATTCTGCGCTTTGATAATCAGAGCATAGAAAGAAAGTGATCATCATGTCCAGGGATTAAAAGTGCACGAGCCCCTGGGCCCAGTGTTCCAGGGGGCCCTTCCCCACTGCAACCTTGTGAAAATGATACACTGTGAAATGACATTTCTAACATCTCTCAGCCAATGGTATTGTGAGAGAGGGGCTAGGTGGATCCAAAGAGCGGACACTGTCAGGGTACAGAGAGAGGTTTATTTGTTCTCAACAGATCCCTGTGAATACTTCCAGCGGAACTGCAGAGACTGGCGGACTGGCGAGCAGCAGGAGGCAGGCAGGCGAGCAGGGGAACAAGCGAACGAGCAGGCAGGCAGGCAAAACTGGCAGGCAGTGTCTATGAACTGGCAGGCTTTCTCTGGCAGGAGGAAAACAGGACAGGTTACAAACCAAAGGTATGTACAAGTAACGTAAGCTGAGGCCGAGAGCTGTTTACCGCAGGGCAATCAACAATCTGGCGCTGGATAGCAGGCAGAGCTGGTCTTAAATAGGTTGTTTGATGATTGCTGGGATGTGGATCAGGTGTGCCTCCAGTTCCCAGCTGACCACGCCCACCAGGGAACAGGAATCACCACAAATGGTACCAATAGTAATACACTAGACACTGTAGTGTAACTATCTGGCTTTTATGTACATTTTGTTTCATGTCCAAACTGCTGGTGTTTGCCCTACGTGGCCCCCACATTGGCCCCAACTGTGCTTGGGTCCCTGGGCCTGTGCCCTTAATGCCCATTGGATAATCTGGCCTTGATCATGTCATATTACAAAGATTTTTACTGCTCAGACTGAGATCTCCTTCTTGTCTTCAGGTCTTGACCCTGCTGGACCAATGTTTAAAGGAGCAGACACTTATGACCGCTTGGACCCTTCTGACGCTCTGTTTGTTGATGCTATCCACACAGACTCTGACTGTAAGAAATCTTTGTTTTTGTGTGATGACAGTTTTATTCTTTTACAACCACACTGCTGTAGTGTGTTTTTTCTGTCTGAGTTTGCTTCATTAGTAGATGAAGAGACCTTGGAAAGTATTTACACTACCAGCTTAATGTTTGGACACATTACATCATTTGAAATAAAGGGAAAATATGTCCAAAATATTGACTGGTACTGTATTTCTCATTTGTTTGAGATGTCATAAGGTAAGCAAATTCTAGTATTGTACTTTATATGGTTGCAGTTAAAGCAGAACCACAAATCAAAACTTTACCGATGAGTTGGTATGACACATACTTTTATGTTTTGTTTTTCTTTGGTAAAACAAGATCCATAAACATGCCAATTTAGCTGCCCACATCTCTGCACATCATGAAATTAAGAAAAGCAAACTACAAAAAGAAAGGACAAGGTCTAGTCAGGCTTTAGTCAAACAACCAGTTGCTAGTTGCTAGCAGACACCTGATTCACCCACTCATTCCTTGAGAATAGTTGCTTGGATATGGGAAGCATCCACTAGTCCCCACTAGCTAACAGCTAACTTCTGCTCATAGCTTCTCATTTCATAGGTTACTCACAGTGCAAGAAAAGCATACGCCTCATTTTGAAGCTCTATCAGAACTGGTTCTGTCAGCCCTCTACATGAAACATGCAGACTCTCTGACCTTTTCTGTGGTACTCTGCATATTCATTCAGTCATTATCCTAACCGCTTAGTCCAATGAAGGGTCACGGGGAAGCTGGAGTCTATCCCAGCAGTCTTTGGGCGAAAGGCAGGGTACACCCTGGACAGCTCACCAGTCCATCGCAGAGCGCACTCTGCATATTCATAGCAGAAATCCCCAACCCTAACACTGATGAAGGATTGAGCTAACAATTTAGCTTTTAACACATAAAAAAAACACCTCATGGATCTTATGGACATTTGGAATTTAGCCAAAGGGACATTTGGTGTTTTTGTAGGACAAATTAACTAAGATGATGAACATAAATGCCCAATTTCTCTATTTGAAAATTACAAATATTTTTAAAATAAAATATTGCCTTTTCTTTTTTCAAACATGTCCATATACACAGTCATTCCCATTGTTTAGTGTTTCTTATAGCAAAGTTTAGCAAAGTCTTTCAATGTTTTTCTAATTTGTTCAAGAAGGTTGTGGAAAGGGAGAAATATTAAATAAAATTTTAAAAAAAACCTCTAACAGACACAGTGTTCAGATCTTTTTTAGGTCAGACTGGCCCCCCTTGGTTTTAACGTTACTGTAGGATCAAATATTCCCAGTGCTAATGAGGGTTTCTTCTGTGTCAGATTTTGGTATCTCCATCCCTGTTGGTCATGTAGACTTCTTCCTGAATGGTGGGAAAGACCAAACTGGGTGTGCACGCTCCAGATTTGCATCAAGTAAGTTCAGAAAAACCTGAAACAATTGAGGACAAGTTGATATTTCCATACTTGACAGGCTGTTGAGCCCATGCATTTTCATGTAAAAGTTAAAGATGAATTGGACAGATTTTAATGCATTTTGAACATAGACAGTCTCTGGACATTTGGCTCCCTTAGTGCTCCTGTTTGTTGTCAGTTCTTGTGTACTTTCCAGTGTACAGTTATGTGATTTGCGACCACATGAGGGCACTCCACGTCTACATGAGTGCGCTGAACGGCTCATGCCCATTAATGGGAATCCCATGTTCCAGTTATGAGGACTTCCTAAAGGGGAACTGTGTGGACTGTGATGTCTTCAAGGGGACATGTCCAGTGATAGGTAATAACATGCCTGAAAGCACACCTTGAATAAGGTTTGCAGGTATATATGACTTCCTGATCTTCCATGCATTATCTGGTGAACTTAATAAAGTTTTACAAATAGATTAAATAATAGAATAAATAATTAGAATTAACCAACAATATTGGAAAATAATAAAAGATATGTATAATGGATAATTTGGGTCTTTCTCTGTTGATTATCATCAACACCTGTAGATTCAACATCAGGTCTCACTCACCCAGCACGTCTGGTTTTGTTACGCGGCACCTTTTGGCAGCTTCTTATCATTTCAACTTCTGATAAACGAGACTCCTTTTTTAGTTGTGAAGTATGTATTGAAGCCTACAATATGACTTTCACTCATAAGGTATGTATGTGTGTGTGTGTGTGTTTCAGGTTTATCAGAAAACAGTGGAGTACGCATATCACCCATTCCCAAAGAGCAGAAACTGTTCCTTCTCACAACTTCTTCAATGCCATTTTGCAGTGAGTGTTGTGGTGTTTCTGTGTGACATATATCACTGTGCAACAGACTTCAGCCATTTCTTTTTATTTTGTCAAGAAAACATCAAAAAGATGGCACAATGTACTGAAACATGCAAACATAAATGGAAATAAAATGCATATGCAGGAAACATAAAAGTCTACCGAGCTTAAAAGTCACTGTTTGGTCTAAGAACCTTTATTTTGCTGCACAGTCTGAATCCTCTAAGACAGAGATCCTCAATCCTGGTCCTCAAGGGCTGGTGTCCTACAAGTTTTCTAAGTATCCCTACTGGAACACACCTGATTTAGACTCAGACAAGCTCTGCACATGTCTGCTGAATGCACATTGATCTGAATCCAGTGTGTTGCAACAGGAACACTTGGAAAGTCTGCAGGACATTGGCTCTCGAGGATCTGGATTGAGGATCCCTGCTCTGAGACAGGCTTTCCTGTAATTTCTTTAAGTAGTCTTCAGGAACAGCTTCCAAAAAACTTTCCAAAGCTGTTCTTTGGATGTTGGCTGTCTTCTGTTCCCTAACCATATGATACCACACTGTTTCAGTGATGCTGTAACCTGGCATCTGAGGAGGATTCATCATTCCATAAAACTTTTTGCCACTGATTTTCAGTCCTTCCCTTGTGTCATTTGGCATGCTGCAGCCATATCTCCCTGCTTATCTTCCTCAACAATGGCTTCCTAACAGCAATCCTATCATGGAAATAAATTCTGATGAAGCTTTGGCAAACAGTCAATTGTGTAGAGAAATGATTTACATGACTCTGGATTAGCATAAATCAGACAAAGTTAATTATAACTTCCTTTTCTTAACTGCTTAGACCAATTAAAGTTTTTGGGAAAGCTGGAGCCTATTCCAGCAGTCATCAGGTGGGAGGCAGTGTACACCCTGAGCAGATCACCAGTCCATCACATGCTTTATTATGACTTGTTCAAATGAAACATTGTTGAATTTGCTCTTGTTTTTTTTACAGAAGTCACTTTCAGATGTAGTGTTCATCTGCTGTTTATAGTTTTATAGTCCTTACACTTCTTTTGTCTTCATCTTGTCCAATTTCTTCAAGTTTTTAAGACACATTGCAAATTGAGTAGAGATATGCAAAGGATTTTGCAATTAGCATTTCGGGAACACCTTGTTTATGCAAAAAAAAGTAATTTCATGCCTTCTTAACTGCGTAAACACCTTCTAAAGTGTGTAAGGATATGATCAAAAACTGAGTTTTGTTGTATGCAAATACAAAATTGACTTGTAACTTGAGTTTGGTACCATTTTTATGCATGACTGATTCATAGTTGAGTGTTTAGTGAGTTTACAAACATGATGATCAGACACAAGGGCTGTATTCATAAATGAGCAGAGATAGGCCTTCAGAAAGTCAGTAGATGAACTGCTGAAGTCCACTTTAAAAGATTTAAAGACCTGATTACTGGGTGCAAAATAAGGAGCATTTAGAGCTTACCTCTCTTTTATATATCCCGAATAGAAACTGTCCTTTTCTCCAAAGTCCTCAAGTGGCGTCTGTATAAGCAGGCAGATATTGATGATAATAATAACTAGAAAATCACTCAGGAAGCATTTTCCTGTCTCCACAATTCCTTTCATTATCCCTCCTAAAATGTAAGAGAATCCAAGCTAAACAAAGACCCATTCTAAATAAAAAAAACCTAATCCACCTTGTAGTTTTTGTGTGAAGTGGATTACAAACAGACAGATGCAGGAAAGGACAACCTCCTTGGTGGATGTGATAATACGCAACTGCTACTGGTTATGAGTGCAACCACATTTAAAAGTGTAAAAATAGCATCCATGATGGTGAAGGCTGCATTGTAAGAAGAATAAATTTGATATTTTAGCCCCAAAGTGATCATTTTCTAAGTGATGTTACAGTCAGCAGGAAAGAGTTCTGCTGTCTCCTGGTGGTTTTATTGTACTTACATCTAAACCAAGAAGCATGGAAATAATACGTCAGATGAAGACTGCATTATAATGATAATTTGGGGGTTTTTGTTTACCCTAATCGTCATAAACTTTTAAAACTACTGAAGTAATTTTACTATCCAAACCCAAACAAGACATGAAGTCAACTTTTAGAAGAGAGTCACTCTAGACTTTCTGTGCCTCAGCCTACAAAAACTTTATTAAGCAGTATCAAATCTTTTCAATTGGTTTACAATTCAGATATATCAACAATCTGGTATTAGGTAGCCTTTTTATTTTCTATATCATTTGTATTACCCTTATATCCCCCTGATGTTCTTCTCAGCTCATCACATTCTGCTGGAGCTGGAAGTTTTGCCCCTGGATAAGAGCGCTGAGGTGGAAGTGACACTGATGACTGAGAACCTGGGAACAGAGCACCGACTCAGACTGTGAGTGCCACATAAATGATGGTTTTTTAAGTATCTAGCTGTTCAGAGGACCAAAAAGAATTCACTGATCCCACTTTTTAATGTCACTGTAGGGTAAGTCTTTTCAGCTCAGCCTATGGGCTGAATCTTATTTTAAACTGACCCTTTGCTCATTTAGAAGAAGGACAATTATAGATTTATAGCATCCTTCAACCAGAGTTTGTTTCCTGGTTACTTTTGCTCATCGACACAAGTGAAACATTATCAGCCAGATGCATGGCTGTTTTTCTAAATGCTTTTAGAAAAAAGAACCACTAAAAAAAAATAAAAATAAATAGTGTAAAAAGAGAAAAATACGTGCATTTTTCAGATGTTAAAGCCATGTATTCATTTTGCCTCATGATTGTGAATAGACTCACTGTTAAAGGTGCATTTCTGAATTTTTTATATATATATATATACTTTTCCAGGTTATAGGAAACTTGTCCCAGGCTCAGATATGTTCCGAATAAAGCAAGTGTTTAATTTTAAGTACAATTAACAAAGTAGGATGAAACACTAAGACAAACATTCCTTCAAGACAATTAAGATTCTTGTAGGAGTACTGATATGTTCTTTTCAGAAAATTAAAGTGTTAAGACCCACAAATAGTGTGCTTCATTGCAAGTCAACAAAAAGTTTAAACTAGTCCACAACACAGCTTTACTTGTGACAGGATCTAAACTTCATCATTGCTTCTAAAGGAAAGTGGAACAAAAATATTCAGATTCTTCATATTCAGCATTGGCCTCGTGTCTGGACACGTAAGGAAATTTTCTGCGTGCATATTATCTTTTACAAAACAAGAGAGGTAAGTTTTATTTTTAGAGTGGAGGAGCTTCAGCCAGGTGCAGGAAACTGTGGCTAAAATGTTGAGAAAGCAAAAATTCTTTAACACAGAATCACAGAAGAGTCATAGGAGTCTTGTTGCTTTTTAAACAAAAAAAGAAAATAATCTATTTATACATTGTATTGATATTTTTTTAAAAATGTTTTTTTTTTGTAGATTTATTTTATGTAAAATAAACTGTACACCTATTTTAAAGAAAATATTAAAAAGTCCTCAAGGTTTTGTTAATAGGTACAGTTAACTGAGGGTCAATACAACAGAGAAAAAAAATTAAAAAGAAAAAAAAATACTATTTAGAGCAGAAATTTTCAAACACAACACTGCAGAGAAAAGAAGGCAGTATGACAACGTTTAATAAAATCAACTTAAACAATAAACAGAAAATTAACTTAAATATCACACCTAAACATTTCAGAAATGCATAATTTGGAATCACAAACAACATGTTTTTGGACTTTGGGAGGAAGCTGGAGTGTTCCAAGTGAACCCACACATATTAATGGGTCATTGTGCAGAGCTGGACAACAAGCTGTAGAGTCTTTTTCACTTGAAACAGGGAAACATCTAAAATCATCCAGACAGTGACCTGTAAGGACCAGAGTTTGAGATCCCAGCTTTGAAACATTGTGTCCGTCTGGTCTGACAGTATTACTTATGTACACATTGTTTCTTTCAGTCACAAAGATACAACGATGTACAGGACAGTGTTGGCTCACCCGAGTGCAGCATGTGACATTGACTCTATCAGGCTTAAAAATACCGGGACTCGCTTCTACAGGCAGGGAGAAATCCACATCAAGTCTGTATGTGTCTCAGAGATCCCATCCCTCAGGTTTGTATGCACATTATATAATATAGACTCAAAACCAAAAGTAGTCTTTTACTTCCCTGTGTTCTTGATAATCATTGAATATGAATGGCCTGAATGTCAACAGAAAATTTGCAAACTTCTCCTGCAGCCTTCTGCCTGTCAACCATAATGCCCCCTGCATTCTAAACACTGATAGTATGGCAAGACAGGTTCTTTGTTTCTGTTTGTTCATGACTTCAATCTTAAATGGCAAGTAAGTTCAGAGCACTCTTAAGGGACACAAATGTTCAGCAAAATGACTCATATCATTAAAAACTGTTTCTAACATATCTAATCCCTCAATAAAATAACTTGTATTTTTATTCTTTTGGAATTAGCTGATTTTTATTTATTTGCTGTGGGTCCACATAAATTGCAGCTGCCATATTTGTGGAGCAGATGTTACTGTGGCGTCTTAAATTATTAAATTGTCACAGAATGGAAGAGATGTGGGCTAAAATGCAGGTCAGGAGAGACAGTAGGCAGGTATGTTTTAATTAAGTGGAAGCGCAGCATGAGACCATAATAATAAACTAGCAAAAGAGAACTGAAACCAAGTGGTGTATATATACACAGAGAACACAACAAGACACAGGAGGCCTCAATGAACTAAATTAAACCAGGTGAACCAATGAACAGGAAATGGGAAGCTAAACTAAATAAACAGCGGAGGAAAACTACAAGCTAAAACAGGAAACTAGGGCAAGACATGGCAAGACTACATATTCACACAACAGAACTCTAAAACCACAACACAAACAACTATGAGATGTTTAATAAAGGTGCTGAAAGATCAAAAATGTATTTTAAAAATTGCCAACCCTTGTGGCTTCCTTTTATTGATGACTAACCCCAACTGCAGCTGTTAGCTTTTCTAAGCTAGCAGAGAAGCTAGCTCTGAGAAGCTAGCAGAAAACTAAAACATGAAACTGGACCAAAAGTTTAAAACTGTTTTTTCTAGGTTTGTCTCATCAATTTGCTTTTTTTTTCATGGGACATCTGCCAATTTAGCTCAATGTAACACAAAGTGGTGGTAAAATTTTCTTATTGTAGGACAACTGTTGTAGGCCTTAAGTTTGCACTGGTTGTGGTTGTTTCGATCATTTAAGTCGCAACACTGACGGAGGTCACTTGAAGATTCCCCAAGAGATTAAATAGAGGGAGAATTTAGAGAAAAGTGACTTATGAGCCTTTAATTTGGATCAAAATAAGTTAAGTCAAAGCCAAATGACACTGCCTCAGATGGTTAGGGGTTTTTTCTATTAGCTTCTTCTACTTAGTGGGTAAATAAAATCTAATGGGGTGACAAAAGCTGTAGATATACTCACCAGCTGTAGATATACTCACCAGGACTGTATTTGCAAGCAAGAAGCCAACAAAAATGTTTAAGTTTAGCTCATTTTAACAAAATATTCATCTTCATTCATCACAATGTCCTAGGCACTTTATGATAAAGACAGCATGGAATAGGTTTCTATAAAGAAACTAGGTCAGCATGGTGTTTTATACCAAACACATGATGTAATAATAATGGCATAAAAAAGCTAAATGTTCTGCAGGACACAGAAATAATGCAGAATTTGTCATAAAGGATCTTAATCCCAACTGCTTTCACTCATCTACACAAAAATGGGTTTTAGGCTTCCAAACTTTTACATGCATTCAGCTGCTTAATCCAACCAATGCACCAGATATTTTGAGATATGGGGGAGCTGAATTCATGGCTATTTCTCCAATTCAAAGCTTAAATCTTTCTTGGATGGTGTATAATGATCTATACCATCACATATCTTAGCTTTTTGGTATCTAGAGTTTGAATTTACATCTAATTCATACATTCCTAACACAACCGCAGTCATTTTGGTTTGTTTGATAAATACTTTGGTCATCAGCAATACAAAAGCCTACATCTGTCATGCAATCAAATGCAATGTTTATTTGTCTGTTCATTTAAAGAGTGTACATTTTTAGTCTCATTTAAGTGTGTTTGTCTTCTAGGAATGAAGAGCCGGTGTGTGTGATCAACATAAATCTCAAACGAGGCACTCCATGGTCACATGACTATGTGCAAGTGTGTTGAGTCTACTGAAGAAAAAAATCTACTGAAAAACAAAAACATCCTGATGTGATCAACTGCATTGAATTTACTTATAAAGACACCCACATGGAAGCAGTTTTTTTAATGAAACCACATTCTTTACTGTTATAAATAAAAGGATCCTAGAGCGCATTTGGTGTCATCATGGCACCTCAAATACTGACATAATGCAGTCCATTATGCAAACTTAAACCTCTAATCTTTCTGACATTGTGGCTGAAAAAGTGCATAAAGTTATACCTTTTTTATTAGCACACTTGTGTATTTGCAATTTGTTAAGTTAGTCTTTTTGCTCATTCCTTCCTCCAAAGTCTGATTTATGACGCTGTTTTGCATTTTAGGCTTGTTTTGTGTTTTCTTGTAAATACTTAAAAAAATAAACCCTAGTAAACCTTTCTTTGGTTAGTTTGTCTGTCAGTATTTGAAGATAAAATTTTCAAACGCAAATGGAGGAGAAAAAAGCAAAAGCAGTGATTTAGATGGTTTACTCAGCAGTTTTACATAGTCAATTAAAAGAAAAACGTGGAAGAACTTTGGTAGCAATAAAAACATAACATGTTTTTTGGGTTGAGTATAAATAATGTAAATACACTCTGAACACTGCAGTGTTACATTGTGTTGTGATGATAAACACAAGTATACAGTCAGAAAATAATACACTTTCACCGCACACAAAGAGCTTTATGGAGAAACGTTGGCCCCGTTTTGAAGACTTCATATAAATATTTATGTTTCAGTCCATTTTCTATCATCAGTAACAGAAAAATAACACAGTTCACAGTGTCTATTTGTGTTTTACATACTGTTATTATAAAAGTTTTTAAAACAAACATGGTCTACAGGCAGAAGCAGAGTATCATCAGAGTACTAATGAGAGAATGTCTTTTACAATAATGTAGTGTCACACTGAAATTAGAATCAAATTTGTGATATAAACCAAGTTCCCATGCATTCACATAAATACATCATGTGGGTCACAACCAAAGCTGAAAGGTAAAGGAGACAATTCTCACAAATTACAGCCAGAGGTGTCAAAAGTAGAAGTAAAAATAAAGAAGTCCTGCTATGTTCTTGGATGTATCGGTGCAATTAGAACAGGTGTTTTCACTCACAGGCTCATCTACCTGCAGTGGAGCGGAGCTAATTGAATTCAGCTGGTTTAGTGACTGGTCGGAACAACTGCCAGACAGGACTTTTACTTGATGGCACCTGGATTGTACACCTCTGCTTGCAGCTTTAGGGACTAGTATCTTTCAAATTATTCATTCATTCATTCATTTTCCTAACCGCTTCGTCCGATAAAGGGTCGCGGGGAAGCCGGAGCCTATCCCAACAATCTTTGGACAAAAGGCAGGGTACACCCTGGACAGCTCGCCAGTCCATCGCAGGGCTGTTCCATATTAAACCAGGTTAAATCATCATCAGATTATGAAAGGATGGAGCTGCAAACCACAAGTTGCTCTACAATCCTTTATTAGGTC
Organism: Telmatherina bonti; assembly: GCF_933228915.1. Taxonomy (NCBI): domain Eukaryota; kingdom Metazoa; phylum Chordata; class Actinopteri; order Atheriniformes; family Telmatherinidae; genus Telmatherina; species Telmatherina bonti. The sequence goes on from NC_136613.1 coordinate 9,989,512, forward strand.
TTTTTTTTTAAATTAATATTATCATTATTATTTTCATCAAAGGCATCAGATCTAGTCAATCCAAACATCATGAGATGTTTGGATTCACACATAACTAAGTTATCTGTGAAAGAAACAGAAAAATCAAAGGCAATGATCACCCTGCAGGTCTCAAAGCAACACTTTGGTTTCTGACCTCAAAGCTGGGGTAGTTAATGTTGCTCAGAGACTTTTTTTTTTTTTTACTCTGGCTGAAGTGGCTTCTCGTCTTGATAGTAGTCTGTACATTTTTAAATTATGAACAATAAGAAATATAGTTAGACCCTTCAGTTTACTGTAAATCTGTAAAAACTCTCACCAATAAAACCGTTCGGGCCGAAATGAAGTTGTTCATTTCTTCTATTTCATTAGCTTCCTCACGGCTGAAAAATGCATGAAGGATTTCCTCGACCCGGCTCGGTTTGTTTGCCTCCTCCTGCTAAACAGCTGAGATAGAGAAAATCGTTGGTGGAAAATGTTGTGATAATTTAATTAAAATTTGTCCATAACTATTTGAGTTATCTTGAACACAAACAGATAAACATCAGTAAAAACATAACCTCCTCTGCGGAGGTAAGAAAAAAGCCTCGGATCATGCATGGAGCAAAACCAAAAGGGGGAGGAGCCAAGACAGAGTGCTACTTTCAGATAGCTCCCCAACATTATACCCCAGCTTTAACACTCCATACTTCTGATTTATATTGATGGCACTCTGACATTCATAATGCAGACTCCTGGAACCATTGTTGCCCTGCAAAGGCCTGAGTCTGACAAACTGCACTTCACAACGCTGTTTGTTTGTTTTTTTATGTGCAGCTGTGTTTTTCTTGATCGCTTCAAATTCAAGAAACTGGATAGCAACACTCTACCCATTTTGGATGTATATTATGGCTGATTCAGCAAATAAATGCAAGAGCACATCATGAGATGAGGCAAGGAAAAGAAAGACACAAACTGACAGGTCAAGAGATAAGACTAGACTCAACATCAGCCTGACTGGCTGAAGAGTGACACCAGATGGATGCTGAATTGTCCAAAAGTCTGCCTAAGTCCAGTCACGGGATGCCATCCTCAAATCCATTTTCTTTTTTAGATTAGAGTTCATTCTTTTTTGTCCGTTTCCCTTTTAATGATGTAAAAGTTGGATAAAATGCAACCAGACTTAAAAAAAAAAAAAAAAAAAAAGAGAAAGGATATTGGTCACACATGGGACAAAAAAGTCAGACTTTAGTTACTTTTGCCTGCAGTGTGAACGTATCCTCATTCCACATTAGCTCATGTTTAAGGGAAGTTTCAGTCAAAGCTTGTGTGTGAGAATTTTTTGTTTCAGTAACATAAAAATAATTAAAAACATCGAATTAACATTTCAGAAACTGAATGCAATGTTTAGTCTGCTTTGCTTAGTTCTCTTCTGTCGTTTAATACTACATTTCAGATTCATGCAAGAGTTTCACTTGCAGTTTATTGTTATATGTTGGTTACAAAAGTTAACATGCCTGTGTTTACCCCGTTTGATGTCATCCACAGAGAACCACTCAAAACCACCACCTTATCATTATACAATCATTTACCCCCCTTTTTTATTTTACTGCACTGCTTCTTCGTGTACAGCAGACCTGTCCAGTTTCACTAGAAAATGTACAACAGGCCCATTTTTCTTACGTATTGAAGTGTTACAACCGATGTGTTAAAGCATGCTGCTTGTATCTAAATCAGAAGGGTTGAAATGAATAATTAAAAACATGCATATTTTTTAACCCTAATCATTTGGTTTTAACACAAAACTATAACCATGTATGAACCAATGACATTGCAGGAAAAATGCTGTTTATGATAGTTCTCAAGTTTGGGTCTCTAATATAATTTGTAAGTAGATTAATGGCTTTATTTTTCTTTTTTTAAAACATCATTTGGCAAATTTCTACATCATCTTGAAATGAGGTTTTGTGTGATGTTAGCAAGATGTTAGCTGCACCCATGCATTACGAAGGAAAACAAGTCAATATGATACTTGTTTTTGTTTGTTTTTGTCTTTTTTTATCAAACACCTTTTTTTGGGCTGTGAACTGACATGACTACTACTTCTTCTGATGTGAAATCAGGCTGCTTTAAAAAGTACTGATATGTTCTCAAAGAGAAAATATAGTGCACCCAACTTTCTAGTTTTGTTTAATGTTACTTTAGAATAAATAAAGCATGTTATAGAAGCTAAATGTGTGTCTGTATATATGTATTTGGCTCTGTAAATAGCAAAACTCCAGTCTTTGGACTCCTGATTGAAATATATCAACACTTGCAGTTTGAGTAAAAACTTGAATAGAAAGCAGGTTGAGTTCATTTTCCACAAAAAAAAATCAAAGAGCATGGGCAGCATGGGGTGGAGACAGTGTGAGGTGACAGATTTAAGCTGCAACACTGAAGATAACAAGGTGTTTCCAGGAGAGACTCTTCTCACAGTTTTGGGGTGTCTGTGGGAGCCAGTGGAGCTCTGCCTCTTCGGAATCGAGGTGGCAAATTCCCATCAGTATCATCTGCAGAAAAGACATCAAAGTCTCAGTTAGGACGTTAGTATTTGTTTGTACATCATCGTGTTATTTCTTCAAAAATAGCTGCCAAAATAAAAAGTGCTACTTTTGAAAAACTCATCATGAACAATAGAATATGTTCGCACAATAAACTTGATGTGTCATCTGTAAACAGATCTGCAGATAGGCAAAGCAAACATTTAAATTAGCAGAAATCCCTTTAGAGAAAGGCTGCTGTGTAAATGGGACACTGTTTTTATAGTTATGTTAGTGGTGGATTTGTGTGTTATGCGAATATGCTACTTTCCATGTGTTTTTGGAAGTTAAATCTCCAAAAGATTACAACAGAGCAAGCACAAGTAGAAGCTGAGGCAGGGCCAAAATTTAGCTAAAAATGCACATCAAGATCTTTCACTAAATGTTTTCTAGGCCTAAAGTTTAATCAATTAGTATTTTTTAAGAATATAATCACAGGCCAGTCACTGAAGTTATTAAGAACATCTTTTTAGTTGCTAGGTGACACAAACAGCTAATCGGCCAATCACATGGCAGCAACTCAATGCGAGACGACTTGCTGAAGTTCAAATTGAGCATCAGATCAGGAAAGAAGGGGGATGTATGTAACTTTCACGGAGACATAGCAGTTTATTTCTCAAACAATTCATCAGTATCAATGCATAGAAACATAGAAAACATCAAGTGCAACTGAAACTTTGCATAGACTATTTAGCGTTAAGTTTATTTGCAACTCTTGTCTCTGGTTGAGCTTTTCAAAGGGGGAGAAAACGCAAACAAACCAACAACATAGAAGAATCTACCATATAAGCACACAACATAAAACACGATAGACAAAAGTACTTAGAAACAGTTTGCAATCAATTCCCAATTCACTATAAATCAGACTGGTTGGTCTGAGTATTTCAGAACTGCTGATTTACTGGGATTTTCATGCACAACCATCTATCCTGCCTTGCATGGTTTAAATCAAACAGTCTGCCTGGATATTGCTGCTGAGCATGTCCATCCCTTTATGAGCACAGTGTAGCATGTTCTGATGGAAACTTCCAGCAGGATGATGCACCATGTCACAAAGCTCAAATCGTTTCAAAATGGTTTCTTGAACAGAAAGAGTTCACTGCACTCCAGTAGCCTCAGTGACCAGATATCAGTCCAACAGAGCTCCTTTGGGATGTGGTGGAACGGGACATTCTCATCATAAGTGCACAGTCAACAAATCTGCAGCAACTGTGATGTTGTCACGTCAATATGGAACAAAGTCGGAGAAAATGTTTCCAGCACTTTAAAGGTGGCGTATGTAAGATTTTCAATATTTTCAAAACAAATTAACTAATAAAATAACTACAATCATAATTAGATAGTTTTTAAAACATGTAGGTTCCAGTCTGTCCATATTTGATGCGTTATTAAATTACAAGTTTAATTAATGACAAATGACAAAAAGCACTTTTTTTTTTACTGGTAGGCAAACATTTAAGAAGGGTCTTTGTCATTAATTAAACTTGTAATTTAATAACACATCAAATATGGACAGACTGGAACCTACATGTTTAAAAAAAAACTATCTAATTATGATTGTAGTTATTTTTTTGGTTAATTTATTTTGAAAATATTGAAAATCTTACATACTCCACCTTTAAGGATTCTATGTCACCAAGAATCTCAATGGTTCTGAAGCCTTCTTACTTACCTAACAGGTGCCCAGCGAGTGTGTATTTAATGCAACCTCATTATGCATAGAAGTAGCATAAAATAATTGCCTGTTGTTACATCTCTGTGTTCATGCTTGCAAAGAGTCAGACATGGCACATGGAATACTTACTGCTGAATGTTGGCACAACTCTGGTAAGAGTTTTGTTGGATCAGCACCAACATCAGACAAGTAGCTTTGCATCTCTGACATCCCCTCATGTGCAAAAATCTGACTGATACGAGGAGTATCACAATTGTATGTGCAAGATTTGATCTGTACTTTTACATCCAAGGCTGAAGTAAAGAGTCGGCTCCATGCTGACAGTTCCTGCTTGTCTCTGGTTGTTCGTCTGTTTGCTTTGAGTCATCAGAGCTGAAGTCATGTTGCTACAGAGAGGCAGATTTGACTCGCCGCTGCACAGCTGTCCTGCAACCCAAACCAAAGACTGACCTCTCTACCCTGCTGTGAAAAGTGATCCCCCACCTGTGATTGGACGAGAGCTGGTGCTGGGATGGGAGGACCGTGGGTGGGGTTGAGGGAATGGGGACAGATAAGCGGACGAAAAGCCGTACGGTGGGCACACTGGATTAAATGCGTGGCACTGAATTTTTTTGAACATCCCCTAAATTTACAAGCTCTAATCCTTGTCAGATAAGAACATAGCTGCTGTCGAGCTGACGTCACGGCCAGTCTGTAACCAGTTGCTGTTCAGCAATACCCCCACCCCCAATTCCCCACACACACATGGGGAAAGTACAGCTACACACCATGATGTTTATTTACTGTTAAACTGTTTTTACTGGCTGATCTATCCCCTGAGAAGCAATTTCTCTCTGCTGCTCTCCCAAACATGACTGTAAGCTTGTTCACAGCAAAGCAACGACTAATGCAGAGCTGCTGACATGGACGGTACTTTAGTTTTAAAGTATGATTTGTGAAGAGGATAATAATCTAAACATAAATAATCTATACATAAAGCTAAGGAGGCACAGCAGTGGAGAATATCAACTGCCAATAAAAGTTCATCTGCACTGAATATATAAATCCGCATAAAAAATTAGAATTGTTTTCTTAAGAAATGAGAGTTTATTATCTAAAATATTTAACATTGCAATATATTTACCTTTTTTAAAAAAAAAAAAACATTTACTAAAGAGGTTTAATCAGTGAAAATTAAAGGAGTGCTTTGTTGTTTCCTGCTACAGTTTCAGGAAGGAAGTTTAATCCTCATGTGTTTCATCATATGTAATTATCTTCCATCGGTCCTGCTCTACGGCTCAGAAACATGGAGAGTGACCAAGACCAGCACCCACAATCTCCAAACCTTCATCAACAGATGCCTCAGGAACATCTTAAACTTCAGATGGCCAGAGAAGATCCCGAATGAACAACTCTGGGAGAGAACAAGCTAAACTCCAATAGAGATCGAGATTAGAAAGCCAAAATGAAGCTGGATTGGCCACACTCTGCAGAAGCCTGCACACAACATCACCAGGCAGGCCCTTGACTGGAATCCTCAAGGCAAGCGCAAAGTGGGTCGCCTGAAGCAGACTTGGCGGAGAAGCTTCAAAGCTGAGATGAAAGCTGCCGGAAAAACGTGGACTGAGATAAGGAGGACCAGCCAGAACCGAGTGCGATGGAGGAGTGTTGTCGCGGCCCTGTGTTCCACAAGGAATCAAGTGGCATAAGAAGAAGAAGAAGATCTTCCATCGAAAGATGGAAGATGAAGTAACAACACAGTAATCTAAAAGATTCATCAAGGGTAGAAAACAATAGTTTGAGACTATTATAAGCCTAATATGCTACAAAATGGGTCATGTACCTTCAAAAGATTTCTCTGTTTAAGTCATTTGGCAAAAACTTTTATCTAAAGCAACTTACATCTAAGAAATGATCAAATTACCTTAAACTATGGACAGTATGAGGACGCTGGAGTACCCAGAGAGAACCCACGCATAGACAGGGTGAACATGAAAACCCCACACAGGAAGCCCAGTGTTCAAACATTCCCCAAGCCGAGGCTCAAACCAGCAACCTTCCTAGAAGGTTGCTGGTTTGACTGGATAAATGGGTAGATGCAGCCATCTATCCATTTAAATATTGCTTACAGGTCCATCCATCCATCCATCCATCCATCTTCTGCCGCTTATCCGGGGTCGGGTCGCGGGGGCAGCAGCCTAAGCAGGGAAGCCCAGACTTCCCTCTCCCCAGCCACATTTGCCAACTCTGCGGGGGGGATCCCGAGGCGTTCCCAGGCCAGCCGAGAGATGTAATCCCTCCAGCGTGTCCTGGGTCTTCACCGGGGTCTCCTCCCAGAGGGACGTGCCTGGAACACCTCACCAGGGAGGCGTCCAGGAGGCATCCTGACCAGATGCCCGAGCCACCTCAACTGGTTCCTCTCGATGCGAAGGAGCAGCGGCTCTACTCTGAGCCCCTCCCGGATGACTGAGCTCCTCACCCTATCTCTAAGGGAGAGCCCGGCCACCCTGCGGAGGAAACTCATTTCAGCCGCCTGTATACGAGATCTCGTTCTTTCGGTCACGACCCACAGCTCATGACCATAGGTGAGGGTAGGAACGTAGATCGACTGATAAATCGAGAGCTTCGCCTTCTGGCTCAGCTCCTTCTTCACCACGACAGACCGGCGCAGAGCCCGCATTACTGCAGACGCCGCACCGATCCGTCTGTCGATCTCACGCTCCATCCTTCCCTCACTCGTGAACAAGACCCCGAGATATTTAAACTCCTCCACTTGAGGCAGGACCTAACTCCCGACCCGGAGAGGGCAATCCACCCTATTCCGGCTGAGGACCATGGTCTCAGATTTTGAGGTGCTGATTCTCATCCCAGCCGCTTCACACTCGGCCGCGAATCGCTCAAGCGAGAGCTGGAGATCACGACCAGATGAAGCCAACAGGACCACGTCATCCGCAAAAAGCAGGGACCCAATCCTGAGGCCACCAAGTCGGATCCCCTCAACCCCTCGGCTGCGCCTAGAAATTCTGTCCATATAAGTTATGAACAGAATCGGTGATAAAGGGCAGCCTTGGCGGAGTCCAACCCTCACCGGAAACGAATCCGACTTACTACCGGCAATGCGAACCAAGCTCTGACACCTGTCGTACAGGGACCGGACAGCTCGTACAAGGGGGTCCGGTACCCCATACTCCCGGAGTACCCCCCACAGGAGCCCCCGGGGGACATGGTCGAATGCCTTCTCCAGGTCCACAAAGCACATGTAGACTGGTTGGGCAAACTCCCATGCCCCCCCCAGGACCCCAGAGAGGGTATAGAGCTGGTCCACTGTTCCACGACCAGGACGAAAACCACACTGCTCCTCCTCAATCCGGGATTCGACTATCCGGCGGACCCTCCTCTCCAGGACCCCTGAATAGACCTTACCAGGGAGGCTGAGGAGTGTGATTCCCCTGTAATTGGAACACACCCTCCGGTCCCCCTTCTTAAAAAGGGGGACCACCACCCCAGTCTGCCAATCCAGCGGTACTGCCCCCGATGTCCACGCGATGCTGCAGAGGCGTGTCAGCCAGGACAGCCCCATAGCATCCAGAGCCTTAAGGAACTCCGGGCGGATCTCATCCACCCCCGGGGCCTTGCCGCCAAGGAGCTTTTTGACCACCTCAGCGACTTCAGCCCCAGAGATAGGAGAGTCCACCCCTGAGTCCACCAGCTCTGCTCCCTCATGGGAAGACGTGTTGGTAGGATTGAGGAGGTCTTCGAAGTATTCCCTCCACCGACCCACAACGTCCCGAGTTGAGGTCAGCAGCACCCCATCTCCACTGTACACAGTATTGATGGAGCACTGCTTCCCCCCCCCCCCCCCCCCCCCCCCGAGCCGCCGGATGGTGGACCAGAATCTCCTCGAAGCCGTCCAGAAGTCTTTCTCCATGGCCTCGCCGAACTCCTCCCATGCCCGAGTTTTTGCCTCGGCAACGGCCGAAGCCGCATGCCGCTTAGCCCGCCGGTACCCATCAGCTGCCTCCAGAGTCCCACAGGCCAAGAAGGCCCGATAGGACTCCTTCTTCAGCTTGACGGCATCCCTCACTTCTGGTGTCCACCAACGAGTCCTGGGATTACCGCCACGACAGGCACCAACGACCTTGCAGCCACAGCTCCGGCTGGCCGCCTCAGCAATAGAGGCACGGAACACAGCCCATTCGGACTCAATGTCCCCCGCCTCACCCGGGACATGTTCGAAGCTCTGCTGAAGGTGGGAGTTGAAGATCGCTCTGACAGGGGACTCAGCCAGACGTTCCCAGCAGACCCTCACAACACGTTTGGGCCTGCCAGCTCTGACCGGCTTCCTCCCCCACCATCTGAGCCAACTCACCACCAGGTGGTGATCAGTTGACAGCTCCGCCCCCCTCTTCACCCGAGTGTCCAAGGCATGTGGCCGCAGGTCCGACGATACGACTACAAAGTCGATCATTGAACTGCGGCCCAGGGAATCCTGATGCCAGGTGTACATATGGACACTCTTATGCTGGAACATGGTGTTCATTATAGACAATCCATGACGAGCACAGAAGTCCAATAACAAAACACCATTTGGGTTCAGAGTGGGGGGGACCATGCCTCCCAATCACTCCCCTCCAGGTCTCACTGTCATTGCCCACGTGAGCATTGAAGTCCCCCAGCAGAACAATGGAGTCCCCAGAAGGAGCACCCTCCAGCACTCCCTCCAAGGACCCCAGAAAGGGTGGGTACTCTGAACTGCTGTTCGGTGCATAAGCACAGACAACAGTCAGGACCCGTCCCCCCACCCGGAGGCGGAGGGAAACTACCCTTTCATCCACCGGGGTAAACCCCAACGTGCAGGCACCAAGCTGGGGGCTGATGAGAATGCCCACACCAGCTCGGCGCCTCTCACCATGAGCAACTCCAGAGTGGAAGAAGGTCCAGCCCCTCTCGAGGGTACTGGTTCCAGAGCCCAAGCCATGCGTCGAGGTGAGTCCAACTATATCTAGTCGGAACCGCTCAACCTCGCGCACCAGCTCAGGCTCCTTCCCCACCAGAGAGGTGACGTTCCACGTCCCTAGAGCCAGCTTCTGCAGCCGGGGATCGGACCGCCAGGGTCCCCGCCCCTTGCTGCCGCCCAGCTCACATTGCACCCGACCCCTACGGCTCCTCCCGCAGATGGTGAGCCCACGGGAGGCGGGGCCCATGTAACCCTTTCGGGCTGAGCCCGACCGGGCCCCATGGGCGAAGGCCCGGCCACCAGACGCTCGCTCTCGTACCCCGCCTCCAGGCCTGGCTCCAGAGGGGGGTCCCGGTAACCCGCGTCCGGGCAAGGAAACATTCATGCCCAGGTTGGTCGTCATCATAGGGGTCTATGAGCCGTGCTTGGTCTGGTCCCTCCCCTAGACACCTGTTTGCCATGGGTGACCCTACCAGGGGCATAAAGCCCCCGACAACATAGCTGCTAGGATCTTCGGGACGCACAAACCCCTCCTGCTTACAGGTCGATACCTGCAAAATGTGACGCTGTTGAAACAATAATATGCAGAGAAAGAAAAACACCACGCTTGCAGTGGGTGATAGATTGTGATACACAGATATCACTTTGGTATGAACCTACATGCTGCCATTTTTCATATGCTGCAAAAAAAAAAAAAAAAAAGAAAAAAAAAAAGAAACAGAACGCACAAGTGAAACACAGTGTGTGACAAGACTCAGCTCAAGCACCAATAGGAAGCGTTGCAATGCAGCCTGCATCTGGTGGCACAGATCATGGCAGCGGTGAAGTTCCACACTTTATTTGTCAATCTGAAGAATGTTATGTCTTAAAAGCCACCAAACGATCAACATAACGGCTACATAATGCTGAATATTAGTTGTTTTCTGACTCTGGAGAGCTTGAACTTACTATAATATTCTACATTTTTGTTCCATACTTGTGAAGGGACAGTGCAGGTATAGTTTGTATCGACAAGTGGAATAATTGTACCATTTTTGTGTATTTAATGTGCAATCGACTATACACTAATATAGTAATAATAAAGACTTCTATGTGAATAATCTACTTAAATGTGATGTCTTAGTGGAGGAGCAATATGTCTAACAGGATTTACAGGTTATGGGTTCTATAGTTCCACTCCCTTCTTCTCCAGTGATGAATTGTTTTAAAGCCCTTTTGGCTCCTCTTTCTGTCGCATTTGTTTTGTTGAAGTTAGAATGTGTTGGGCTAATAAGTATTTCTGTTGCTGTATAGAGTACTTTTGGCTTTTAAGCTTAGCTACTGGGGCTGCTTTACTTTGTTTGTTTTAGTTTAGCAGACCAGTTTTTGTTTCACACATTTTGTGCCTTGTTTTCTTCTTTTTGTAATGGATGGGGTTTTTTTGTAGCTGTCCTTTCTCTAAGCCCAACACTTGTAATATTGCCACCTCTTTGTTCCCCACTTGTGACAATAAATTCTCAGAAATTCACATTTTAACAGCTGTTCTCATTTGTTACGCCTCACATCCCCTTGCAGAGTTGGGACGTAGCATGAATTTTTCCCCATTTATTCATTATTTAATATCTATGTATGTACATCACTCGATGGTTTGATTTCACATCTCAGCTTCATTCTGCACCACAAAGCCAGGTTAGTTTGAACTGTGCACTGCAAGCTTTCCATGCACACACACCGCCCCCCATGCAATGCTGTCCACCCTGGTGAAGTACTTACATGTAGCTCAAGTGGTGACCCAGTGTGTTAGCTCCAGCACCCTGCCCCTCTACCTCAAATAATCCCTCTCACTGCCATAATCCATTAAGGAGCCCGCCACATCAGCAAAGTCCTCCAGGACCAGGCTGGTGGAGTCCTCACCAGAGGGTAGCTCCGGGTCTGTTGCCCAGGGGTGCTGGTAGCTGTCATGAGGCTCATCTGGGGGTGTCATCTTTGGTCCTTGTAGATGGGGTTGGAGGGGCTGAGACTGGGCCGGGTCAGACATCTGGTAGGCCGGCGCTGGATCTTTGCTCTGTGGTTCAGTCGGTCGATCCTTGATGATGCCACCGTCACTGCCACTGCTGCCCTGCGAAGAGGGGGCCAATACGTGGTAGAGGCTCGGCAGGCGGATGTCCAGCAGCACGCCGCTCTTTATGTAGAGCTTGTTGTTGAGGGTGTAGAGCTTTTCAGCGATGTCGTATCCCAGCATGACAGAGAAGATACGGCAGATGTAGCGCTCTTTGGAAATCAGCATGTAAAGGCGGCGGCGCCGCCATGAGATGTATCTGGAGTCCTCATCTGCTGTCAGGGTCACCTGGAGAACATTAATCAATGCCAAAAATATGTCAAAGATATTCTCTGGGCGGTCTGAACTCAAGTAGCAATCTAAAATTACAATGTTTGAAAATGTGGACATAAAAACTTCAAATATCTTTAGTTAAAACAAAATGATAAAGGAAATGTGGTCAACGTGTCAAATAAGAGTTATTACACACTTTTGTTTTAACAATTTACGATATGTTCAGCAAAAAGGTCCTTTTTCCAAGTTACCAATAACATTTACGTATATAAATTTATTAAAACAGACTCAAGTCCATAAAAGAACACACAGAAAACAAAGAAGACACATACACATCAATTCATAAAAAAAATAATCAACAACAGCTAACGTAGATATTTCAACCAGTGCATTCTCAGCCTGGATAAGTATCGGGAGCAACTCTCAGAAGGACTTGAGAGATCTGTAATTATGCTGTTTGTAGAGTCGTCCAGACGTTGCATAAATTTAAACATCAAATTTCTTCAAAGTGCTTTGAGTGTGCTCTTCCTGCAGTGACAAACATCTGACTTGCACTGCCACCTCTGGGAACTCTTAAGGTTATTCTCATAGCATCCATTATAACAACATATATACAACTTGTAACCTTTGCATTGCTGATTTTTTATAAGAAGTCAACAAGTGAGCTCTATAAAATGGAGTGCAATAAGCTTTAAACAAGGAAACTTTGACTTTAGTCGAATAGTAACCAAATTTACGTGTGGTGGTGTTTGCTTGTGCATATAATTTACAACATTGCCTACAATTATCATTGTCATAACTAGTATCATTTCTCAAAATATGACCAAGTTATTTAACTTTTTGGCAGACCTCAGCAAGTTTAGCATTTATTTTATGAAGGTGCTTGAAAGTTGGTTTCTTTGCAAATAGTTTGTATTTTGTAATAAATATGACCAAAGGCCAAAAAGAGTCGTTAAGTTTAATCTTCAATTAAATTTAGACAAACAAACAAAAGGCTTGTTTTTTTCCTTGGCCGTCATTTATTGAGGCAAATTAGCTAATATTAGCAACCAAAAGTGGCTGAACATCGGGAAATAGAAGCTAAATTGTAGACTAAATCAGTGTTGTACTGATTAATCAACATATAAAATGAAAGTGGCTTGATCAAAGCAGACTTTTGCACATGTAAAAAGAAAACTTATCATTCATGAAGATGCAGAAGGTTAAAGATGGGATAAATTCAAAACCAAAGTTACCCCCACCAGGATTATCCCAAAGTAATTTACACATAAGTTAAGTTTTAAGCGAGTATTTGTGTGGAAAATAAACTCTACTTGTGCTTTGGTGTCTGAAGTCACTACCAACTGAAAAAGCAAATAAAAGACATGGACATTTGAAAAGATCTTATTAAGTGAGTTTCTTAGGTTCACAGTAATTCAGTTTTTAGCATAAACATTTGTTTATGTAACAACAGAATAGAGGTCTTGGTTCATACCAAAAGGACAATTTTAGGTTAAAATTTCAAATTTCAAGGTATTCCATTGAGTGCCCTATAAAGGGTTAAGAAAGAAATGAGCCACTATTTATTTGTCCAGTGTTTTACATCCCAAATAACAGCCAAACTAATCTTTACATTTTTGCAAAATTAAAGTTTTAAATTCTAGTTTCACATTTGTCTATTAATGTACTATAAGCTGCTTCACTATTAATAATATAAACTAGTCAACCAGTCAATAAAATCTAGCGATTATCCTTTTGTTAAACATGGTGGTCTGCGATGGACTGGTGAGCTGTCCAGGGTGTACCCTGCCTTTCGCCCAAAGACTGCTGGGATAGACTCCAGCTTCCCCGCGACCCTTCATCGGATTAAGCGCTTAGGATGATGAATGAATAAACACGGTGGTGGCAGAATCATGGCTTGTGCTTCTTTAGCTCAATGCTGCTCTGGTTGGCTTTAAATTTATGGAATAATGAACTTCCAAAGGGAAATGTCAAAATATTTATATGCAAATTGACGTGAACACAAAGTGTGTGCATTAGTTAGAATAGAAGAGAAATAGAGTTTATGTTTAGAGTAGCAAAGTCAGTCATGATCTCTGTCCAATAGAAATTAAGTGAGACACTGAAAGCACTCATTAAAAAACTGGACCACAAATATTGCAGGATTATTTTAAGGTCATGCCATGTTTGCTCAGCTCTTTTACACATGTATATGTATTTAAGATTAAAACTAACATCAAGCACCCAGTATAGTGACCATTTTATGTTTTTTCTTATCTGTTATTCTGAATGCTTTGATCCAGAAAGTAAAGAACAAAGAAAACAGTTTGTCGCATTCAGTCAGTGTGTAAACCAGCACAGCCTGCCTGTTTAATCCTTAAAGACCCAACCCATGAAAAAAGTTAAGAAATGTTCTTTTTTTTTATTATTAAATATAAAGTGTTTATTTGTCCATTTAACAAATTGTTTAATGAATAAATAAAAATTTAAGGCAGCTTTTTTCGTGGATATTACCGTTTATTACTATGTGACCTGTCATGTTCTTAAAATAAAATCTTCTGCTTTCTGGAATCCATGATGGATCAGAAGATAAAAATCAGATTGTGTTCAACAAGATTTTGAGTTTTTACCATAAAGTGATGCAAAATGTCTCAGAAACTGTATGGATCATGTCACATTGGGTCCTAATGGGTTAAACTGCAGACCAACCTGAATCTCCAGCGAGACCTCGGGGCCTTGTTTTTACTTCAACTAAACTAATCTAACCCAACAGGATACGATAAAGGGAAGAGGACAACTCCTTTCCTCATCCTATCAAGCAAAGACTGATAGAAGTCAACAAAAAACAACTTGATATCCACACCTTGTTTCTCCTTTTAGCTCCTTAGATGTCAGCTTAATTTTACTGTTGGGCTTCGGTCTTACTTAATGAATTTTCTTTGTTGAGACATGAACAGAAGCTGCAACGAGGCCTCCTTTGGGATATCCACACATGGAGTCTCATACCTGGAACTTTCCCTCCTCGTTTGGTCTGAGAGACTCCCACTCAGGGGAGTCAAGGAACTGGTGGCGGTGGATATAGTGCAGGAACTGACCCTCCAAAGACACGCTGATCCTGAAAGGGATGGTGAGAGACACAAGGTGAAAAAGACCGATGAGGATTAAGGTGTGATAATAGGAACAGAGGAAGACTACAGTCTCTAACTCTAGGACGTAGGGCCTTACTAATGTCTTTGCAAGCTATAAACAGAGTAAGATCTGCCTTCAATTTTCTACCTTTTAGATAAATATTATGTTAAGTTTTCCTCTTTTGGCAGATGTACGCTCACATTATTTGAGCTATGAGCACGTTCCTCCTTCAGAGGAGCTTTATTTAGAAAAGATATTACTTCCTTTGTCTGAGATAATCAAGGTCATTACAGACAAATAATCTTCTTGATTTCAGACATTTGACATTCAGGCATCTAAAGAAAGAACAGAAAAAATGGGAGTATCCTGAATTTAAACTGGTGAAGAGAAATAAAGACAAAAAATGAAGGAATAAAACAAATCTGACATTTTATACATGCATATTTTCTATATAAATCAAATTCTTATCAAGCCTAAATTTAAGTCCTGATGCTGCCAGTTACTTTCAGAAATCATAAATAATAGTTCAATTAAATCCACTTTTCTCCAGTTCAAGGGTTGCATGATCTTTGTAGTATCCACCTTTTATAAATACGCAGAAACTCTCCAGACAGCTCAGCAATATGGCTCCAGGAAGGCTTTAACATGCATTAGATGATTAAATTAAATTAAATTAAATTAAATTAAATTAAATTAAATTAAATTAAATTAAATTAAATTAAATTAATAGCACCCTGCTATGGACCGGCGAGCTGTCCAGGGTGTACCCTGCCTTTCGCCCAAAAGACAGCTGGGATAGGTTCCAGCTTCCCTGCAACACTGAATTGGATTAAGTGGTTAGGATAATGAATGAATGAATAAATTAATAGCGCCACATCAAAACCTAAAAGGAAGGTCCGACAACCCAAACTTGGGAATGGGGAGGATCAATTAAACAGGTTTCTAATGGATCAAAAGTCACCTTGAAAGAGCTGCAAAGCTCCACTGCAGACATTAGAGAGTCTATCAGAACCACTTTAAGCCATATACAATACACCACAAAGCTGAACATCTTGAAAAAGAGGCTAAAAACCTCATTAAGAGCCATAAAGAAAACCAAAATTTAGGAAATCCCATTTGGAATTAACCAAAAGCTGCCAGAAGGCCTGAAAAAGAGGGTATTCTGGCCATGCATTAAAATTTCACTTTTTCTCCGTCATATACTTGTAGCACAAACACAATTTCTAACGATTCCTACGGTGAAGTATAGTGGGAATGTTTGTCACCAGCCATTGGGAATTGATCAGACTGTACTGTGGTCAAACAGGACAACTGTTACAGTCCTACAAAGAATCAAGGCAGTAATTAGGACATGCTGCAAGGTGAACAAAGCAATACAGTTAAAGCAACACTTGAGTGACGTGAAAAGGTATTTCTAAATGCATCCACATTGCCAGCCTAAACCAGTTGGATCTATAATCCATGCTGTACACCAACTGAATCCATTCAGCTTAGAAGAGCTGCAGCAGTTTGTTCTCCACAAATGGGTTTAAATCCTAGATGTGCTAAATTTATAGAGAAACTTTCCTCAAGAGGCTGCTGCAGCTGTAGCAGGGATTCAGGAAGGCAAAGTACTGCCTTTTAGGATACACACTTTAGCACAGTGTGTAAATTTATCTTATTTTGTTGGTGTTATCTTGTTTAACAACTTTAAATTAGAAAATTCAAAGTTAAAACTGATGTATTTATTTGGTGACACAGAAGCTACAAAATTATATTTTAAATCAAGGCTGTGAAATAAAAAAGAAAAGGTCAAAAGAAATTTGCATTTCCAATTAAATGTAATGTTCTGATAGAATAAATCAACTAAAAACTTTTATACAAAAACCTCCTGTGTTCCTTCAAAGTTATATAAACTCTACGTGCTCCGGTTATGAGCCTGATTTCCGCTAGCATAGCCCCGAGCTAAAAAGGTCACTGTACAGCCATTGTTTTCCTCTCAAACCTGTGTGTTATATGACCAATAGTGTGTGAACACTCCCTATTTTACTCTGAGATTTTTGAGTCTGTTTTTCCTCATCTGTTTTCAGTTAAATCTCTACATAATGCCATTGAAGCTGCATGGGAGCAAATCCCTAAAGCCCGGTTCTTAATCTGGTCCAAAGTTTTCCCAGAAGACTTGAAACTGTGACGGCATCAGATTTAGGCTCATTGTTTTAAGACGAAACAGACACAATTGTTCGTTTGGGTATTCACATACCCTTTGGTCTACATTCATTGCTACACGACACGGTGATATAATACATGAGAATTATGACATTTATCAGCTGTTTAGGCTAACAAAGATAGTGACCACTGAATCTGAGGAATCAGGATTTAAGACAAAGATTATTATCTAATATGCCGCTCCTCTAGAAACTGAACTGTGTGAGCATTTCCTTCCAGATTTTGCTTGAACAACCTGTCAACACCACAGCCGGCATTTAATCTGAAGTAAGATGAGCAGAGAGCATCTACTCTCCTGTTGTGGTATAGAAAGCTATCACTGAAAGCAGCTGGTAGGCTGAACATGGACTCGCACTGGTGAGTCACAGACAAAAATACTCTGTTTACAACATTTCTCTGTCCCGGCTTCCAGAGATCTACTGCAGCATGTTTCAGGATGTTTGGATGAAGGGAACGCACTTCCTGTGGTGGGTTTTATTTGCCAACTGCCTCAAAGAAGCAATAATTTGAGTCTTGTTTGAAAAAAAAGTTCATGACAGTTAAAGTTTTGTTGTCCCTAAAAGTAGTGTTTAAAGATGTGGAAGAAACTGTGGGTGGCAGCATTAATATATTAACTTTATCCATCCTTCCATCCATTATGGAGCCTATCCCAGTAATTACTGGGCGGGAGGGAGGGTACACCCTGGACAGGTCACCAGTCCATTACAGGGCCTCGTGGACAGGTCGTTTAGCTTTACCCATAAAATAAAATGTCATAGTCCTTGCATGTGTGCATTAAATCATTGTCATATCATGGAAAGAACCTCATTTAATATACTTTATCAGCAAACAAGACGTGTGAGTTGAGTATATAATTAGTTTGCATGTGTGCATTAAATCATTGTCATATCATGGAGCATTCAGCAGTGAGGCTGCAGCAAAATGAGAACTTATGAAATAAAAAAGCTTTTCGATTAATTCATTTTTTAGGTAGAATGAGAGAGGAAAGTTGTGTAAAAAGTTACATGAATATGTCAGAACCAGTCAGTAACGCGCCTGTGTATAAACAAACCGGCACTCATAAGTCCTTCTGTAAAGGCAGGTAAACAAAAAACAAAATTTCAATGGGGGGGGGGGGGCCTTCAACACTGCATAAATAGTTTAGTAGTTTAAATATATTTGTTTACATCATAAAACTGCAAAGTATTTGGGGATTTATTCTTCCATGATACACTTTATCATGAAAAAATGCAGGATAAATCTCTGAGCAGGAGGAGAAAGGCTAAAACCGCTGTGTGGCTGTAATCTTTGGGCCATCAGGTTGCAGCTCTTTATAAAAGTCATGACTGTGTGAAGTATGGTACTTCTGCAAACCATTTAAAGCCTGTATACAGATATTTTAGTAGCTTGCAAACAATGTCACAACAGACTCTTCTGTGGACTGAGGCGATATGAAAACTGTTTAATTAACTAGAATCTGTACTTTTTCCAGTGTGTTTTTAGCACAAAGTTCAAAATTTAACATCAATAACAATGCTAAGAACTTGTCAAATTTATTAAAACTTTATCAGTACTGATATAAACTTAATTTGAAGCAACATATGCGATTATTCAGACAAGGTTTTCCCTCAGGAAAAGCTTTGCTTATTTCAGCAAAACATCGCCAAATGACATTCTGCAGTTATTTAAAAAGCATGACTGTATGAGTGAAAAATAAATACATAAAAGATGTGGTTTTTATGCTATTTGAGTGTCTTTACAGCTGAAATCATCAGCAAATTATCTTTCATCTTCTAATCTACAGCATATTAATCTCTGGCAGATTTGATTTAGCATTATGAAAATGCATTGTGCATCTAAACCTGTGTTTTTCAAGCTTTTTTTTTTTTTTTTAGCTAAGGCACACTTTTTTCCCCTGAAAAATCACAAGGCACACCACAAACCAAACTATTTTTTTTTTTCTTTTTTAAAGTCCATATTATTAATATGAAGTCCATCTTGTCAAAGCTTCTTGAATAGAAACCAGATAAACACAAGAAGACGGAATTTTGATATCTTTCACCGGGGCCTGTTTGGATGAACAGAACTGCTTTTTAGACCAATTAGGTGAAATTGGATAATTTCTCAAGGCACACCTGATAATCTCGTGCCACAGTACAGTGGCTGAAAAACACTGGTCTAAACTTCCTGTTCATTGTTAGGTCAGACATGCAGCACAAGTGCAGCTGGCAACTCACTGGGTGGCTGCTAAACCACCAATGAACCAAAAAATGTGAACTGCATCACTTGAAGAGGCAAATATATTGTGGGTATTTGTAGTTTATCTCTATTGAAGCTCAATATTTGGTTTTAACATCACTTTTTATTTTATTTTCTCATGACTCATCAACAACAGAGCAGATAGCAACCCAAAGGGAGGCTTTAGCAACTAAAGAGTTGATTATTTTCTATGACAGCTTGCATAAAATAGGGATTAAAAAGGAAAGGGATTGTTGCATTTTTCAAGTAAACATGACACTTTCTAGAAGTAAACATTGTTCCACGTCAAGTGAATTTCTTTCAAGGCAAAAATCTGAATTTAAGCTCTTTTTACTGTGGCTTTTTTAATTAGTATAGAAATATTTAGGTATTTAAGAATTCAGATTTTGTGGATTGTTAGAAAGGATGGTTGGAACGTGATGTTTTGTGGATGTGAGACAAATGCATTCAAACACTCCCCACCTCCCAGACAGCAGAAAGGAGAGCTGGTCAATGGGTGTCTTGCCCTCCACAGCATACGTCTCTCCTGCCTTCAACTCCACCACCTTGTTCTCAAAAGCCCTCGCAATCTCCTTAAACACCTGGATGGGCACGCCCAACGGCAGGTAGACCGCCTGGTAGAGGGAGGACAACTCCTCACCGCGTATGCCCTCCTGGTGCAGTCGCAAAAGCAGGTGGCAGACCTGAACCAGGCAAACCAGCAGCAGAAGCAGATTCCAGGTGAAGACATCCAGGCTGCACATTGTCAGCCAGCCCCACAGCGTGAGGCACAGGAAAGCTGGGGACAGGAAGCCATAGATGAAGAGGCATCCGAAGGCCCCGCTGCCTCCCATGTAGCCCAGGAACAGGATGGTGTTGCCCAAATGGTAGATGGCCCCCTCTGTGTTGTTGCTCCAGCCATTGCAGAGAGGGGAAAACAACAAGCTGTCCAACAGGGTCAAGTTGTCAGTGCTCATGTTTTAAGCCCACAAGTTGACAAGCTGGATGACGCACCAAGTAAATGCAGAAAAAATAAAAATTTTGTTAAAAAAAAAACAAAAAACCTTTCCACTAAAACTCTGAGCTATTACAGTGTAGTTACAACTAGATGTTGTGTTTTATTTGCAGCTGGTTTTAAAGAAAAAAAGCTGCTCAAACTGAGTAAAAGTGTTAAGAGGTAAATGTTCCCTTGTCATGCAGTGGAAAATTCTTCAATGTGAAAAAGTTCTCACGCCTCTGTTTGTAGCAGAAACACAGCTGGAATGGGGTTCTTCCTCTTCTCTTCCTCTCATATTTGCCTTCCCCTGTCCTCTGGCCCCGTCTTTCCCCTGAAATCCTTCCCGTCGTCCTTCTCACTTTGCTCTTCAGCCTGTTCCTCTCACACATGGGTCTGCATTGAAGAGCCAACAGCTGGAGGAGAAAGGGCTAAGGGAGGGGGGGAGTGCTGATAGAGCCCTACAAGGATAACCATGTTTGGAATTGAAACCCAAGGAGGAGAGAGTGGCAGATAGAAAGCAGGCTTGCTACTTAACATAACAGAAAGAGAGGGACAGGAAACGGGAGGGAGGAGAGGGGCTATATAACAAGTGACTCCCTAATAAATGTCACACATATAAACTTCAGGATTTCACCAAAATTTCACAAAGTCCAGACCACTCCCAGGAGTGTAGCTCTACTGGTGCATATTTAGAGCCACAGAAATAAATAGGACGGCAGTACAGGTCAGATTTCAGGTGTAAACACCCACTAACACCACCATCACTTCACATACGCAGCATTCAGACTGGGAAACTCCAGCAACACGTCCATCACAATATCCAAACTGGTTTGTTTTTTTCCGTTTTAGTAGCAAAAGGAAATATAAAAACGATATAATACAACATATTCTGTTGAAGTTAGTATACTAACGTGCATTGAATTTAGAAGATTTAAGTATATTAGTTTAGATTATTAGACTGGATTTAGGTGGATTGGACTGATGGAGTAGAAAATGAGATATCTTGGAGCGTTTTAAAGTAATACAGACTGAAAACTGACCCAAATCAACAAAAAAGCAACATGGTCTTTAGATGCAGGCATGACAAGCTCAAACTTGCACACTTACCAAATTTTAAGTCATGTATGGCAAGAAAAGGCAGGCAGAAAATAGGAAACTGAAGGACAACTCAGTTAATGTTGATGTGAGACAAGTGTGAAAACAGCAAGTCATTGGAACCAAACATGACATTTAGACTCCTGGATTATAGAAATGATACATAAACCTAATAATTTAAATGTCAATTTGAAATTAAAATAAAATGCATTTCACCTGGTCATCCACAGAGATATAACATCTTAACATGTGGGAGTTTTCGATGCAGTTGGCTTTAAAAAGGTCACATGGAGGACTTCACTCCTTATACAAGAACACGTGTTCAATGATTGGCCTCAATTTCAAAAACTAATTTTAAAAGCGCCACTTTTTTACTTTTTCAATCAAAAATTGTCCAGATTTATAAAAACACGTATTTTAAACCTTGTTTAAACGTAATCTTTGCATAATAATTACCCCCCGAAGTCCGCTCACTTAGGTGTCCTCTACAAAATCATGACTGATAGTTTTACTAATAAAAAAATAAAACTATGATGCCTTCAATACAACCACTGAATACATAAGTTTCAATTCCTAAAACACATCTAAATGCCTGGAAAGATGCAATTTAATGGAGGCCCATCATTGACCTAAACTAGCACGTTGTAGTTCTGCAGTCTGGCGTGAAAATGACTGTCCCCAATCACAAACACTTCAGTGCCACACTGAAAAGAATGCAGATATGCAAAGTATTGACTTTGCAGGGTCAGGAGTTATTTTTAAGCTTAAGAGCATACCAGGAGCAGCAACTGCAGCCAGCAACCACTTCCAGAGTGAAAGAGCCACAATACAAAACCTGAGGATGAATTCATGTAGTGAGACCAGAGAGTCATATTGCATAGGACTTTTATTCAATTTCACACAGACCTTTATAGATTATCTCTGATTCTGCAGTTAAAAAACAGTTTTCATAAATCCCTCAGAAGAAGTGCTCCATTATCACATTTCCCTTCCAGTGGAGGTATAAATAAAGGGCATGAAATAGAATATCCAGGGTCATCTCGCATTCACAGCAACACACTGCAGAAAGAAGAAAATACACAAGCATTGTAAGTCACAATCTGCGTAAATTACTTCATACACAGCAGTCCAAACATTACATTTCTATTTACACTTGACCCATTTTCAGATTTTTAAAAAAAAAAAAAAAAAAAAAAAAAAAACCATGCCAGTAACCTAAAGCTTTTATTAAAAACATCTTTAAAATAGGTCACAAAGGGTGGGTTCATATTTAGACCTAATTTCATTCAAGCTGGACTTAAGGCAGATTTAAGCTCCAAATATGTGTAAACTAGCAAGTCTGTTTCAGTCACTGCCCTCATAAATCCATGTGTACTTTTTGCTGGCATGGTTAAGCAGTACACCCAGAGGGCAATGGAGAATTTGGAGCTCGTGTCTTAAGTTTTCACATAAACAGTGGAGGACATAACAGTCTCAAAGTGTAAAAAAAAACAAAAAGGGAACGGCAGACTAGAGAGAGATAATCATTGTAACCAGCTTTTTCTTTGTTCCAGTCACACTGCATGAGAGTTATACTGCTTGATTTAAATTAGTTTGAGTCAGGTGTGGTTGAGCAGGAACACACTGAAAACCTGCAGGACTGAACAGTAGAGCATGAATGGGCTTTTTTACCTGAATGCATGGTTGTAGCTTAGCCACCATATCAGGCATTGCTGCATGCAGACCAGACTTCAGTTTAACATCTCCCAGGAAGGAATAAAATGTCAACACCTTCAGAGCCATCTTTTAAGAGATGGAAGTTAATGCTCTAAGCCAGGGGTGCCCAAGTCCAGTCCTCCAGATCTACCATCCTGCAACTTTTAGATGCAACACACCTGAAATCATAGAGCTGAATTCCCTCTTCTGCATGTTATCGAGCGCTGCAGATGCCTGATAACAAGCCATTCATTTGATTCAGGTGTGTTGGAGAAAACCCACATCTAAAAAGCTGCAGGACAGTAGGTATGGAGGACTGAACTTTGGCACCCCTGCTTTATGCAAAACTAGTCCAGGAAACAGGAAAATTAAAGACACTGAAAAAAAACGTTTGGAAATGATTGTTTACTTCACTTACCACACACTCACAAACAATACAGGTGGTTAAATCTTGAATCCAAGTGCCCTCATGCAGTCTTTGTGCGCCTCTATTAAGTCTTTGCAGTTTTCTTCTCCCTTTTCAATTATGCTGGCAAAGAAAAAAAAAGTCAAATATACTCTCCGCGTCACTAACAGTTCCAAGCACCGGGCAGGTACTTACCAAGCATCTCTGACTTTCTTTGTCTCTGGACAAGCGCAGCATGGCCTCAGAGGCTTCTTTTCCTCTGTACTTGCAGTCACAGCAACAGGCTCCACACTGGCAGCAGACAGGGACGACATCTTCAAGCTGAAATACATGCAACAGAATTAACAACGGGCGAACTTCAGATAAATGTAATGGAGTACATCAACTTTTTTTTTGCATATAATGCAAACAACATTAACTGAATTTCTCCTCGACAGGAGACAAAACACAAGAGACGCTTGCCTAGTAGAAGTAGGTGTAAATAATGAAACTGAATGGACATAATGCAGGGGTCTGGTTCTCAAGAGTCACAATCCTGCAGCTTTTCCATGTATTCCTCATGCAACACACCTGACTAAAATTTATCTGTAATTGGGCAGAACTTCACAAGAACTTCACAAGCTGCTGGATCCATTTAATGTAAACCAGGTGTGTTGGAACAGAGACGCATTGAAAACCTGCAGATCAGCAGCACTCCAGGACAAACTGCGCCCCGCCCGACTTAATGAGTTGCTAAAACCTGCTCCTTACAGTAGTCATGAAATGTTCAAGTATGAAGTTTCAAAGCGAGGTACACATCAAGCTAACATGCATTTCCCTTCATTTCAATTGACGTATTGCAAAGAATGGTACCTTACACAAGCCACACCCCACGTGTAAAAGGATATAATAAAAAATACTTAACACTTGCAAGTCTATGTCTCATGCTATACAATAAAGGTTAAGTATTAAATACATGATGCTTAGTGTTTGGTAACACTGAATGATATGGAAACAGTGCTCCCTCCTGGGTCAATCACCCAGTTACAATTATTGATAAATTAATGACAGCTGATTCGAATATATTTTGTCAGATCAGATCTCCAATGGTTCAAACTGTGACAATAGTACAGCTATATCGACTGAATACCACTGTACACTGAAGGAAGTTCTCTTGTGAAAAGATGTGAATAGTGATAAAGAAAAACATAAAAATGTAGCCGAGGGTTTGCATAATCCATCATTCATTTCAACCCTTATTTCAGGTTTTAGACTACATGGAAGTTAACGTCTGATGTGAGTAGGTTTTTATACAGTTATTAGGAAATATCGTATAATCCAGATGAGTACTTTTACTTCCTAGTATTTGACTCGCAGAGGAGAACTGATGCAACTCACGAAACAGAGTAAAACAATAGAAAACTACCACATTCTGGGTAGTAGAGAAAATTCCTGTATTTTGAAGGTCCTTGTAAAAGTAACAAACAGGCATTTATGTAGTGCTTATTTTTTAGTTGTTTAACACCGTTAGATAATTTTTCATTGGGTGTTGTACAACGATTACATAAAGTTGGCTAACATTAGCTAACGATAAGTGTGAAATAAACACGCGTAGTGACGCTCGTTAGGGGATAAAAGTTGTAGTTAAATAAACGCTAAGTATGTAGCTTTGTTTTTTATTTTAACCCCATGCTGGTAAAAAAAAAAAAAAAAAAAAAAAACCGTGGTGAGGCTATGTTGTGTAATGCTAACTTACTTGTACAGAGGCCAATTCTCACGTTAGCAGACGCGTAACCTTCAAAATGAAACCACTACGCAGCGAGCGGGCTCACGTGTTCAATTTTAACGTCATGTGACTAAGCGTAACAGCAAAGCCTTCTGGGAAATGTAGTCTGAATGGGCGCATTCGGAAACGTAACAGTGGGCTTGCGCGAATAAAGGGTAGGCTGGTTATTTATGACAAAAGTATTAGTATTTATACCCTTTCATTGAAGAAAAGGCTGAATTTACAACAGTCACTCAAATAACTGGAGACTTAAAAAAAAGAACAATAACTAAAAATTTGCAAAAATATCATTTAGTAATATAAGACACTGTTTTTTCATTTAATTGACTTGAAGAAGGAAAATAAAAACAAACAAACAATTTGGTCCTGGACAAATTACAGCACTTTTCTGTTGAATAGTGGGACAAAATACCTGTCAACAGGTGCAGAAGTCTGACTGAGAGGAACAGAAAACACCTGACTGTAGCGGAAACATTAAAGGATTGTTCAACAAAATATTATTTTATGAGTGATCTCAGATGTAATAAATTATCTTATTTGTTTGTTTGTTTGTTTGTTTAAAAAAAACAACATTTCTATTGAACCAGAATTAGAAAATAATGTAATGATTTCCATAAAACATTTTTATTTATTATTAATTTAGTCAATTTCAGCTTATTTTACAGGCAGCTGTTTTTTTCCGTCTTTTAAGAAAGGATATGAATAAATATGAGCACAGCTGTATGTATTTATGATGAATGAAAGTGTGTTTTGGTCATTTACAGCACTATTTAGTTTTAAAGAAATGTGATTCTAAAAAAAACTCTGCATTAGCTCAGAATAAAATCAGCTAGTTCAACACAAAACTTATAGCCCATTTATTCCTTAATTTACTGCTTCATGCAAAATCTTGCACAAATAAGAGATCTAAAAATGATTTTCCAGTTTATAAATCATTTAAAAATGATAAATATTTCTTGTCAACATGTAAATAAAGTATTAACCAATACCATTTATATTGACCAAATACTTTTTATTTCTTTTTACTGTTGTTTTGACAAAATGATAGCCAGAAAATCACAATTTAAAAATGATTGCAAAATATTAAGCAAATCAGTCTACATAAAATAAATACAATTTAATAAAACTGTTTAACTATGTTTAAACAACCGTCATAGTTTTAATACGGGATGCACGAAAAAGATATAAATCAGCCCTAGTGGCTTTGAAATGTATTGCATCAGTAAGGTTACGTCATGACTTAACTTCCTCACAGGTTGCATCTGTAAAGGCAGAAAAATAGTCATGTAGGGGTTCAATATTGCATGGAAAGTGTCATGTATCCTATTGAATTAACAATCATTTTTTTCTAATAAGTAAATCCCACTTATTAGCCCAGAAGCATTCAGTTCACATGGGAGGTGAAATGCCACAACTCATTCAGATTTCTCCATGTTCTGATCATTAAAAATGTACACAACTAAAAATGAAGAACACCACAGGATATTTTCCTCCACACAGCTTGTTTGGTGGATGCTGCTGTTATGTAAGACATATTGCTGCCGCTCGGCATGATGTACAGTACACAGCAGCGGTCTGGGACTTCTGGAATATGAAAAATGTTCATTTTCTCTCCTACAGTCCTGAAGGTGTGTGTGCATTTCCACATGCCCATTGAATCTACACAGCATCAGCACAGTGCGTAAGCAGAAGCAATGAGTCACTAACTCTAGTTTAAGGGCCAGCTGTGTGCTAGATAAATGAGCAAGTAAGCATATTGCTCATTTGCTCATCACTTCCAGCACCTCTAATTGAAACACGCACTACTACACTATTTGCTCATATTTTAATGAAAAGTAGCTCTTAATGAATATATGGTAATCTAAATAGCTTTGAGATTAATTTCAGTCATAGTCAGTTATTTGAAGCTTCTTTTAGTTTCAATCTTGCCGGCAGAAATCTGCCCCCTCCAGGATGAGTGGTGAAAAGCAAGTCCTGACCATCTACTGCAGCTTTCTCCTCCTTACAGCATCCTCTTGAAAAGTAGAAGTGTAAGCACTTTTTATTTGTGCGTATTGTGTTAGTATTTGCAATGCAAAAATAATAATAATAATAATAATAAATTTAAAAAAAACAGGATGGTAAAAACTAATATGAAACATTTATGTAAAAAATCTTTTTTTTTTAAAAAAAAAAGCTTGTCTGTGTTTATACACATTAATCTCTTCTGCAGTGTTTAACACTTCATGTAATTAATTCATTCATCCTTAAACTGTATTTGCCTAAAATTACCTTTAATTCTGCTTTTTAAAGGCCACAAGCGTTGTCAGATCAACACTGCAGACAGATTGTTGGAAAGGATCAGCCTGAAGCTTTTTGGAAAAAGTTTGGAAAAGAAAGTGAGCTTCATAAAAAGCTACATATAATAGCTGAAGCATTTTTCAATGCAAAAATAATTTCCAGTTAAACCATACCGACGCAATGAGCATGTACACCAACCTTCCTTGATGATGTCGCCTGCACATCACTTTGTCTTGACTACATATGACACAATAGATTATTTAGTTATCTTGTAAATCTGATGAAAATAAATAAAAAGGAAGACACCATAAATATGATATGTTGTTTGATGGCCCACAACTAATTATATTTTGTTGGATTACAAAGTTTTTGGAAGCTGTCAAGACTGTTTCTTGCATCCCAGCTTATCAATGGCATATTTTATAGTTGTACTACGAATTATCATCAGTAAGCAAACTTCAATTAATCTAAATGTTTTTTGCACAAATCTGAACAATGATCATTAAACATAAACAAAACCTTTTTCATAGCCTTGTCTTGTATCACAGCTTACTTTTTTAATACTGTTTGTATTCGCCTGACCCAAAGTCATTGCACAGAACCCTAAACCTGCTTGCCAAAATAAAATTATTGTATTATTTAAAAAATGTTGATTAGATTTAATGCTTTGCCATGTGCAGGCTACCAAAAGGAAAAACACTACTAATAAGAAATCTAATCATTTTCTGGACCTATTTGTTCTGTTTTAGGTCACTGAAGGCTATTTTCGGACACCCACTGATGCAGAAACAATGTGCACCTGGACAGGTTGGCAGTCGTAGTAGCATTCCACATGCTAAACAAAAACATATCACTCCACCAGAAAAGGTGATTCATACAGCTGGGATGAAAAGCTTGTTTGTTTGCGTTTAGATGCAACTACTTACTTGCATTGTCAAAACGTCAGAGTTATCCCACTTTGCTGTCGTATTATGTAACGCCGCATTTTTAATTTGTCAAACTTGCCAGCTTTCAATTAATCCTCTTATCCTTTCCCAAAAATATCATAAAGTTGTAGATGATTGACCTTCCAAAACCCAGTTTTATAATCCTCAGAAATATCTCTCTCTGTTTTGTTTTCTTTTATTGATGAGAAACATGCAAACAAACAACCAAGAAGTTGGCTCCGTGCTGCCAGGTTACTGTATGTACAGCATCAGGTAACACACTACAGGGTTTAATTACATCCGCAGTAGAGGCGGCCCAGACTGAACTTTGCACATACTGTCAGATGTCTAGTTCACATGACAATAATTGCAGTCTCCTCTGCACGCACACGCACCCGCCATTGTCGTTCATATTAATGTGAGCTGGACTTTGTCCTCTTGACACGGCTTGATTCATGTGGGGCTGAGACACAGATACTGAATAGTTGATGAGCAGGGAGAAAAGAAAAAGAAGTGCAAGGGTGGGGTGGGGGCAGAAATAGAGAGGCAGTCAGAGAGGAAGGGAGGGAGAGAGGGATGGAGCAGAAAGGCGGGCATCCTCTCGCCCCGCTCCACACAGCTTCAGTAAGCCCTGAGCTTGGGAGGCTGGATGTAAAAGTACCTTGTGACCAAAAGGGGAGGTCAGGACTGTTGGAGTCAGACTCCACTCATCCCGAGGAGTAAAAAGGAACAGCAGAAGCTGAGGGAGGATGGCCTGCTCGCTTAGCTGATCAGAGGGGACGGAGACTTTGCCATGGAGAAAGTGAAAGGTCCCACCGTGGGATGTTCCAAAGCCACCTGTGGATGGAGAGCTCTGCTTCTCCCGCAGCTGAACAGACAGTCCCTCTACGTCTACGGCAGCGAGGTGGCCGTGGAGAAGGAGTGCATCCGCCAGCTGGAGAGTGGAGTCTTTGTCATTCACCCTTTTAGCCTCATGAGGTATTTAATATAACTGATAGAATCAGGCCATCCCTGTACAACACTTCCACTCTTTCTTTGGGCTATTTCTGTTCATATTTGTGCCTGATTAATCATGAAATCTCTCTCTTTTATGTTCGGCAAAGTTCCATCTATAGATGAGCTGATATGTTTCACAAATTTTCAATGAGAACAAAAATTTTTTATGTTTTTTAAACTATAAAAGTTCAGTATTTTACTATAAAACTGCTTCACATGGTTAGTTTAGATCTAAGTTTAACAGATGAATTATCAGTCTTTTTCTTTATAAAACAGAAGATATTTAGGTTTTGGAACAATGCACAGAAAAAAACAAGCAGAAGGAGACATCATCACCTTAAATATTAGGTATTTCTTTGTGGCAACATTAATATTCAGAAATACTTTTACAATCTAATCAAGAAAATAATGCAGTGATTCTTTTATTGCAGTCTTACTCTATAAAACCTGTTTATTGAGTTCTTATTGTAAATTAATCCTTACAGTTTTTTAATATGTCATCTTACCTGATAAAAATTCTGTGCCTCTTTTCAGTTCACAGAATATTTTATATTTGTTGAGATAGATCCCCCTTTCAGCTATTTTTAAGCATCTTCCTGCAGTTGCATGTAATAAAAAATTATTGTTATTATTTATCCAAATCAAGTGGCAACTACTGTTATTCTTTTAGGTCATGCTGTACCATTTGTTAGATGTACATTTGCAGTGACTTTGAAGAATTTCTTTTAAGAAAGTGTGGAAATAAATCTGCCTGAGCATCTCTACCAACTGGTTTGGGTATGTAAAACCTAAACTAAATGTTTGTTATAACACTACTGTTTCAGATTTCACCCATTTCACAGTTGTTACATTATTATTAACTTATTTGTTTTAACATTTGCTAAAAACCTTGATTTTTGTTTGTTTGTTTATTCTTGTCCAAAACAAATGGAAAAACACAGAGAAACATTTTCTCTGGTTCTTGTTTTTAGTATAAAAGTTAAAGAGTTAAAAATGTCAATAATTTAACCACAGAATGTGCTTACTTATTTAGTTTCCTTTCAAATTAAAAACCGATAAAGAGAATAAAATATTATAAAAGGACATCATGAAAAGCACAAGCAGGCATCAAAGTCAAAAGTAAGTCCCCTAAAATGACGATTGAAGGTTGATTTGCAGCATATGAGACTTCACGAGACGATACTGAAGGATTAGGAAGTAAAAAAAAAACAAAAAACAGGCGGCTCAAATGGCTTCTTTAAGGATCAGGTTTTCAAAGATGGATGGCTTTGCATTATCAGCGTGGCATTGTTATTATCAATCTGTAAGGTGATCACGGGGAGTGAAAACAGAGATGGAATTAAACAATTGCGATCAGAGAGCAGAGTTATTTGAGCTTGGCAATTGAACCCTGGCTGAGGAGATGTGCAGTTACATTATCAGAGTATTTAGTGTGCATAAATCAGCTTGCCTTACCGACCGCAGCAGGACCGCCTAATGAGTTCTAATGAGAAGAACTGAGACTTCCCACTACAAATCTATATGAAAATTAAAGTGTTGAGGGGTAATTAAAGGTCATTCAGGTTGACTTAATTCATGTTTTTTGTGCTCTTTCTCCCGTAGGAGTTACTACATCATGTGCATGATGGCCATCACGTTTCTGAACCTGATTGGGATTCCCATGGAGATCGCGTTTCTGGACGGCAACAGTGGGCTTGCATGGGAAAGCTTTAACGTGTTCTCAGACACGCTGTTTCTGCTCGATGTGGTTCTGAACTTTCGCATGGGTATCATAACAGAGGACGCAGAGGTGAGAGTGCCTGTGCTCTATTTTCAGACACAATCTGGAGGATGATAATCCCTGCACGGACAAACTCATACAATCCATCTCTGCCCCCCATCTGTAATCTACTCAATACACGAAAGGCTAGATTAACCTCCCGTGGAGCGCCATCAAATTCACAGGCAACATTGGCACCTGCTGTTTGATTTTATAACAGGGATTATCATGTTTTGTTAAGTGAGTATATAACATTTCCAATTAAGTACTATTCAGGGTATATCGTGTTTGTTTTCATCTCTTCGCGGAGTTCTTGCCAATCCCAAATGGCCCATCTGTGGTGTGTTTCCCCGCAAGCATCTGGTTCCACCTGATTTATTCTCAGTTGGCTTCTGCCCGTTTCAAATATTCATGCATGTGCTCCAGCAACACTTCAGTGAGTCTGTCAAATGAATGTCAAGCTTTTTTTTTGAGCAGCCTATTAATCTGATCTGTGGTTACTGTCACCCTTCATTTTGAACTTACCCCCGAAATATGGCTTCAGCTCAAATGCTGGATTGTTCATCTGATTGTGTCACGTGCTGCTCAGTATCTTCACTCATCCGTTCAATCCACTGCTGTGTTATCCTTTATAGGAAGCTATTCTGGACATCAAGCGGATACGGATCAGTTACCTAAGGACATGGTTCATACCAGATGTTATAGCAGCTTTCCCTATTGGATACATCCTGCTGTTTGCGGTAATAATGAACAGACTGTAAAGTTATAAGTCAGCTGTGTACGAAGGTTCATGCTGGTTCACAAAGCAATGATGCACCTAATTCAAATGATCTGTTTATGTTTTTGTTTTTTTTATGTGTGTGGTACTTGAACTGATAAGAAGACAACAGGCTAAACTGCTTAAGTAAATATATTAGAATATGCATAAAAAAATGTCAACAAACAAGGATAATGCCTTAAAAAAGAAAAGAAAAGAAATGTTGTAATTTGCATTTTCAGGACTTACATTACCACAATGATGACAACCCATCCAAGGCCAACAGGATGATGAGGATACTGATGTTTGTGCGCATCCTTAGCTTGATCCGACTGGCTCGGGTGTCCAGACTGGTCCGGTTCTTCAATGAAGTCGAGAAAGTAAGTTCCAAGCCCAGACAAGCCACAAAGCTCACCTCTGACATTCAGTCATGCTGACGCCTCTTCACGCCTGGCTCCAGCGACAAATCTGACCCCATTATCATTTCTTTTTTCTCCTTTCCTAATTCAGTAATATGATCTTAAACATGGGACATGACAGGTCAAAAATCAACCAAACGTCTTTGCTAATCTCTTAATTATTGGGAATATTTTTGGATCTGGCTTTGATATTTCATGAGGTTGAGACAACTGTCTTGTGTAACTAAGTTTCAGCGTATAGCTTGGTGTAATTGTGCTTGGTTGGATTTCCTAAACTACCAAGTTGGAACTGTGAGAATCTGAATGAATGGATTTTTCTTGGTCATATTTTAAACGCAGAAACATTCGCGTTACAAAACCTTAGAGGCTGTAGACCTTTCTGAATGCCACTGCATGGTTCAACCTCTGAACCGCCGAGAAGGTTAGAGAGGATATGTTTGTGCTGACATCTGTCTGTGTGTGTTTCAGTCTGTTTGTTAGGAGCTTTACGCAAATTTTGGTAGTGATCTGGATCACTACATCATTGCTGGTTTGGGTTTTCAGTATATATGCATGTAGCGCCACAATAAATGGTCAGGGTGCTTGGCCAAGAAATACAGAAGAAGCTCTCAACAGGCTTTGCAAGATAGATCTGGATCCCGGCAACATTCTAGATATTTCAGTCTAGAACAGGGAAAAATGGGGAATCTTTGGTATTTTCATCACTGCAAGATAACAAATTGAGATACAGACATGCAACAAACACCACAATATAGCAGAGATACTTATGATTCATGATCAATAAATCTATTAATGTATCCATGCAAAATGAATGTAAGACTAGATCTTATGGTGGAAATCATAATGTGGGTGAAAATTAGCTGTTTTGTGGAGGTCTGCAGTGCTTTTCTAGTTGTACTTTAGGTTAACTGATGTCACCATCACATGTAATGTTCTTGGTTTTCCATCTGTATTTCCTGAAATTCCTGATGCAGAGTTGTTGGGACCGTTCGTGAGCTGGCTCTTTGTGTTCCCGTCTTTATTGATTAGGCTGACTGAATCGTATTGAAAGCCATGGTCTGCACACATTACTGGAGTTTTGGATGGGTTAGTGTTGGAAGGACAGGCTGGTTTCATCTGAAGAAACTTTCTGCAGCTTGGAAGGATTTTCAGAGGGCCTCATATCTGAGCTGGCTAAACTGGGAAAATATTTCCTCCATGAAGTATTACAGCTTTTGGTTATATGAGGTAGCTCACAGGTGGAGGTTGTAGCTCTCAACATTTCCAGTTGCTCAGATTGTCCATTTCTGCTTTTCTGCTTCAACTTATGCTTTAAAAAGGAACATGTACTAACTTTAGGGTGACTGTTTGCAAAAAAAACCATTCAGACATGACTAATCATTCCCTGTTCATGAGGTGAAGGAGAGCGCTGGTCAAGTTGTGTGTGTTCTAACAAGAGTGAGAACAAGTACCAAGAAGAAACTAGTGAATCTGATCTGAAATCTAAAGTTATTACTCTTTACGTTCCAAAGCACATTCAGATATAGTTACACCTGAGCATAGCCCTGAAAAAAGCTGAATTTGAGAGAATGCAGCTGAAACAGTGTAATGAGCCCTGCAGCCCTGACATGCCTGTGAAAAGAGGTGTTTATTTTCTACACTTCAGCTGACTCATTTACCTCATTTCCACAGGATTTTATACCACAACGAACCCCGGAGCGAAGCAGCTGATCTGAATGAACCTTTTTGTGTTTTAAGCTGCATATTAGTTAACATGCATGTAGTGGCAACGTAAGTTAAACATAACAGAACCTGTGTTGACCACTCTTGCAGGACGTGCGGTTTCTGACTCGTGACAAAAACTAAGCAAACGGATACAAAAAAATGATCTCCGTTTATCAAACAAGCAATTTATAAAAAAAAAAAAAAAAAAAAAAAAGCAGCGACTACTTTAACAAACAAAATATAAACAAAAATATTTTCTTCTATTTACAATCAGAGAAACTGTAGCTCCTCGTCCTGCTCCATTTACAATGCGCACTCTGCAGCACACTCTCCCTTCACGGTCCTAATGCAGGACGTTAAAAGGAGCCTAAAATAGTCAATTTAACTATGATATATAAAGACAAAAATATAATTAAAACTATACAAAACCTAACAAAATTTTCCATAGCAGGATAAACAATACATTATCTATAACAACAAAAAATGGTTCCGTTATAATGTTATGTACAAAAGCATATAAAGTAAACATAACTTTTACATGGCTCTAACAATGCAGTTTAAATTCATTTTCAGTAAATGGACTGTACTTGTACAGCACTTTTCTAGTCATCTTGACCACTCAAAGCGCTGTAATACGACATGTCACTGTCACACTTATACAGCTCTACAGCATTTTATAAAGGAAGTGCTTTAAACCACAATAGACACATTGGGAGGCAACGTGGAGTTCAGTGTCTCCCCCGAAGACCGAAGCTTGGAATCGAACCACCAACTTTCAGGTTGGCAGACCGCTCCTCCTCCTGAGCTATAGCCACTGTCGTATATTGTTGGTAATATGTATGTATGGATATAGTCTGTTTTCTTTTTTACTTTTTTTCCAGTCACCAAAGCTCCCCAGTATCTGTTTCTGTACCTCTTCTCAGCTTGCTGCTCATCTCGTCTTTTCAGCATCAGATACTCTGTTTCTGCTGCTGCTGCTTTCTTCTTCTTCTTCTTCTCTGTCCTCTTTGACCTGGAATTACAGAGCCAGAGTTTGTTTTTAAATGTTTTATAGAATGTGCTAAATTGCTCCTATTTTCCGCATGATTGTTTTAATTTTCTACCTTGCAGATGTGGCAAAAAAAGCTTTGTCTTGTCAAGGCTTCATTTGTCATTGGTGTGGAATGTGTTTGGGTCCTGATTTATTTTTTAGTATGAATTTCCTTTTGGCCCACTTGTCTAAGAAAAGAAAAAAAACTTAAATACTGCGCATCAGTGTTTTCAGCATTAATAGTTGATTTGATTTGGAAACACAGAGAGTCTACTAAAAAGGAGGAAAAACATGACTTTTTTTTTTAGTCAGAACATTTTAGGGGTGTTATTTTTTTGGAAAAATAAATGAAAAGAAGACATTTATTCCTCCAGGCATTCATCACAGTTTACAGAACTTTCCACTCTGCACACGCTCTGCAGCTCAGACACTGTTTTCTTCTGTGAGATTATTTAATTATTAAAGGTGCAAATGAAGTGGTTTAGATAATCTGACTAAACTGCTGGCTTGTTCGCAGCTTGCCTGCTCATCTGACCGCTCATGTTTCTTACCCTGTCTGTCTGGGTTGTAATCACTTAGTCATGTGATGCCTCAAATCTAAACAAAACATATATATATATATATATATATATATATATATATACATATAGTAAAATTTTTGTCGTTTTTATTGTTTTTATTTTTGTACTTGTCGTCTTGGGCATTATAGCAGCAGAATGATGGTCTGGCTTATTGTGTTGTTTTTCCTAATTGAATTTTTTTTTAAAAATGACTAGCAAAAAAAAGTTGTGATCAGTAGCACTGCTCCGACAAGTGCATATTTTTACTGTTATTATTATTGTTATATATTGTTATTATTTATTTATTGTTATATATTGTTATAATTTTATTGCTATTTTTACTATAACATGGTTGCATCAGAGTGCACATCGCAGACAAGACAAGCTGACAAGACAATCTGTGATGGGTATTATATGCTCACCAAGTGTCTTGTCTCCATTTGGCAGGTGTCAAATGCAAACCTGGAGGTGGTTCGTCTGTTCTTCCGCATCTTGTCTCTCTTCATGATGATTTTTTTGTTGTGTCACTGGAACGGCTGCATCCAGTACTTTGTCCCCATGCTGGAGGAGTTCCCCACAGACTGCTGGGTTCGGAAGGAAAACCTGATGGTAAATCTTTCTCTGAATGAAGACACTGTGGATAATGACTGAAATTAAAATTTAAAAAAGGTTTTTGTAAAGAAGACCGTCAACCTTTTCTGTATATCCACTAAGAAAAACACAACTAATAGGCCTTTTCTCCCCCAGAATGCAACAGTCATTGTAAAATACTCTTGGGGGGTTTTCCGAGCTCTTTCCCAGATGATTGCTCTCTCTTATGGCTCCATGGATGCACCAACAAGTGAGAATTATTATAATCTCTTATTTAACGATGCAAAACAGAAAAAGAAAATTCCTAACTCAGGTTGTCATGTTGCTCTCCAGATTACGTTGAACTGTGGATCGTCATGGTCAGCATGGTTTCTGGCTGTCTGATGTACACCGTGCTCGTGGCCAACGCTACTGCCATGATCGCCAACCTCGACCCAGCAGCTAAGGAGTACAAGAGCAAGGTCCTTAAGGGTTACACTCAGTTTTAACTTTTACCCATGAACCCTTCTGTTTGCAGCATTAAGGTGCCACTTTATTCATAATTATTAAGGAATATGGATTATCTAGACCTTTAGTCAAAATGCCAGAGGCCATGTAGAAGCTTCTGTTCCTTCATCTCCGTAAGTAAAGGGGAATCTGTCCTACCTGAAAGAATAACATGTATAAACAGGGTTGGATCTTAGTTTTCTTAGCAAATATACTGCCTGACAAAAGCAAAAGAAAAGCTGCCTCTGGATTTAACTAAGCAAACAGGTACAAGCCTCCTGTTGGATGATTGCATGGATGATCATCTTTCAACTAGCAGCAAGTTACTTAACTTCTACTGGTTCAAAGATTGCCCTGTGATGGACTGCCGACCTGTCCCTGGTGGGCCCTGCTTCTTGCCCAGTGATTGCTGGGATAGGCTCCACCTTCCCCACAACCCTTGATCACACTAGGTGGTTCAGTAAATGAATGAATGAATGATGCAAAGAGTAACTTTTCATTTCTTAAACAGAAATGTGGAAAGTCACATCCCATTATCACAAGAAAGATGTTAGTCTGTTTAAGAAAGATCAAATAATTGTTATGCATGAAAAATATCCATGGAGACTGAAAAAAAAATACTAAAACTGGGTTATGAACTGTCCAACACATCATTAAGAACTGGAAGGACGTTGGGGAACCATCGTCTTCCAGGAAGAAATGTGGTTGGAAGGAGATCCTGAATGATGGGGATTGGAGATCTCTTAAGTTTGGTGAAATTAAATAGAAGTAATAAAAACAAGAGTAAAACACATGGATCTGTTTAATAATCAAAGTAAGAACATTCTGGATGCAAAATGCAAAGGGAACTCAGAGACTGGGACTGAACAACAATAAGAAAACCACTGATCAGTGAGCTAGACTTCAGTTTGCTAAGGAGCAGGGATCACCAATCCTGGTCCTCGAGGGCCGGTCTCCTGGAGGTTTTCCAAGTGACCCTGCTGGAAACTGCTGTCTCAGACTCAGACAAGCTCTGCACATGTCTGCTAAATAAACATTGATTTGATTCAGGTGTTTTGCATTGAGGACACTTGGAAAACCTGCAGGACACCGGCCCTAGAAGACCAGGATCGGTGATCGAGCTTGGACTCTGGAGCAATGGAAGAAAGTCATTTCATCTGATGAATCCAGATTCATCCTGTTCCAGAGTGATGGGAGCATCAGGGTATAAAATGATGGAGCCATCATATCTAATGCCTTCCTTAAAGCCTATGGGGGCAGTCTATGATCTGGGCTCGCTGCAGTTGGTCAGGTCTAGGTTCAGCAACATTATGTTCCCAAAGAAAGAGGTCAGCTGACTCCCTGAATGTACTGACCAGGTGTGGTGGAAATTATGCACATAGTGTAGTTTTAATATGTTACTCCTTTATTAAGCTTCTTTTATGTAGTACAAAATATATATTCTGCATAGTTTAGAGTAGTTCAGAAAGCTTGCTTTAGTAGGTTCATGCATAAAACTGAATGTTCTGTTCAAGGCCTGTTTCAGCTTTGACTGTTGTTATCTTCAGACTGGCAGCTGTTTTGACTCGTGCTGCCAGGCAAAGGTTGTTTGTGTCTGCCTACAGATCGCTGTAACACCATGAGCAGGTCCAGAGCTCTCGAGACCTCTCGCTCGCAACATCTGCGCATGGTCAATAAATTGAACAGTTGATTTCTAGATTTATTTCTCATCAGATAAATTCCACGACACCCGGTTATACCAAATTCTAGATGTTCTTCTTTCCTGATGAGACGGACTTTTCCCAAGGCGATGATAACGGGACTAATCAGGCTGAAATAGTAAAAGAGTGGTTCAGGGAGCGTGCAACATCATTTACACACATGGATTGGCCAGCACAGAGACCAGACCTGAACCCCTTTGGGAATCTTTGGGATGTGCCGGAGAAGGCTTGGGGCAGTATTCAGGCTCTCCCATCATCAGCACAAGCTCTTGGTGAAAAGATTAAATACAGAAGCTTCTTGAAACAAGACGATGCTGCTGTGTGGGATCTTTTGTGTGTGTGTGTGTGGGGGGGGGACATCATAACAAATTTAA
This sequence comes from Telmatherina bonti, assembly GCF_933228915.1. Taxonomy (NCBI): domain Eukaryota; kingdom Metazoa; phylum Chordata; class Actinopteri; order Atheriniformes; family Telmatherinidae; genus Telmatherina; species Telmatherina bonti. The sequence continues at coordinate 10,028,083 of NC_136613.1, forward strand.
TATTTTTAAGCCCTTATTTCAAAGAGAAAAGCATGACAATATGTGAAGTTGTGGAAGTGGAGCTATGCATTTGTGATGCAAGATTAAATGTACCGTCTGGGGGAATCTTTGTGCGTCATGGATCTTGGTGTCTGAAAGTGCTCTTGCTCTGAACAGATGAGCCGTTTGGAGCACTACATGACCTTCATGAAGCTTCCACCAGAGTTGCAGCTTCGCATCAACAACTACTACCAGGCTCGCTACGGAGGGAAATGGTTTGATGAGAAGGATGTCATGGGCATCGTGTCCTCAGCACTCAAAGAGGTGGTTAAAAATGGATGCTCATTTCTGAACTGCTTATATTTGATTTTATTTCATGAGTCTGGTATTAAAATTTGTATGAAGCATCTTATACAATTACAATCCCAAAGACATGGTGTTAACAGAAGCATGGAAGAAAGAAAAGTAGCAAATTCTGCGCTAATTAAAATGTTAAAATTATTGCCAGTAATTGAAGATTATTGTTATAAAACTAAAGTCTAGTTTTGTTATGATATGGTGCAGCAAAGATTATTGTCATTTATATCCATATTGTGTAGCTGTCCAGTGAGAACATATTAGTAATTGAGTTTACATAGTAAACACAAAGTGTGGATTTTGTGGAGATGACTTTGATGATCATCCTCATTAGATTAAATCTATTTAAATGCAGTTTCTTTACATGATGTACAGATTTATTGTTGTGTTACACATTTGACTGGTGCCTTCATATTCATGTGAATGAATACACGTCTCAACAGGGTTTCCAATCATTGCTATTTATTTTTCAGGAGATCTTGACCGTCATGTGCAGCCGGCTGCTAAAAAACGTGCCAATGTTTCAGAACAGAGACGAAAACTTTATTCACGCCATCCTCCTCAAACTGGAGTACGAGGTGTTCCAGGAGGGAGACGTCATCGTTCGACAGAACGTTCCCGGTGATCGCATGTTCTTCATCGACCACGGCCAAGTAGTCATGGAGACCGATTCCTACGAGAGGGAGCTGTGTGACGGAGACTTTTTTGGAGGTGGGATTGATAAATGTTATATATTATCTGATTTTTTTTCTGAAATAATTCACTTGCTTCATGATATCAGTTTAACACTTCTTTTGAAATCCTTAAAGCTTTAGAGGAGTAATATCACTGTAAAAAACCAAAGCAATCAAAGCCATTAAAAGCCTCACAGTGTTCCTGTGCAAACTTTTGCTCTGAAAAATGTGTCAGCGTTGTCACGCCAAAGGTTTTAAAGGAAGTGCACTGCATCATATAAATATGCTTGTCTTTCAAAGCTCAAGACATTTCAGGTTGATTTTTCTAGAAGCTGCCAGGCAGACAGACTTCAGCTCACTTTGCAAATTGTTTGTAGAGACCGGTGTATTTTTCTTATTTTTCACTAATAGTATACATACTATAGAATATATATATTTCGTAGTATATATTTTACATATTTTGTCAAATCTCACAAGTGTTTCATTTAATATGACATCAAAAGTATTCAAAAACACTTTGTGAACAAATGTGTATAAATTAGTGTTATAAATTCTACTTTTACTGGCAGCAAGAAACAATTTATATATATATATATATATATATATATATATATATATATATATATATATATATATATGTGTGTATATATATATATATGTGTGTATATATATATATATATGTGTATATATGTATATATGTGTATATATGTATATATATATATGTGTATATATATATGTAGATAGATAGATAGATAGATAATGTGTGTGTGTGTGTTTACTCAGCAGTCATACATTGATACATTGTATATTCCTATTTTTTATTCATGTATTTACTTTTCCCCTTTCTATGAATTACATTTCTCCATCACGTGGTGCAGATTAACTCAGCTTTACAGAACCTGACTCAGCTCATGTTCTGCTTTCCCACTTCTTGCCAATCCCCTCAGTGGGGGTGTCTTATTATTGCACTGCTGAAGCAAGAAGAAGAGTCAGGCCACAGAACCCAGCTGAATATGAGTGTAGATAGGTTATTGCACTGAGTGAGTGTGTGTGGGTGACGGAGTACAGAAGTGTTTCTGTGTATTTCTTTATATCTTTTCAAGGCAAACAGAACAACCATGAGCTACTCAGCTCACCTTACATCAACAGAAGTATATAAAAAAAAAAGACTTTGATTTGTGCTAGCTGTTAAAAATATGCACATTGCTCATTTTTAAATGCAAAGTGCATTCACAGTTTGGATGTTTGTGTCTGTGAACTAAGAAGATGTGAATCAGGAAATTATCTCAAAAGAAATTTTATGTACTAAAAACTGGAATCTGGACTCCCCACTTGGCCGGAACAGAAATGTAAGTTTTTGGAACTAGTTCATCTTCTTTTAGCCTCAGTTTCGCTGCTTCAGCAGAACACATTTTTGTCCTAGTATCACGAAACCATTAGTGTTTCTTCAAAACGAGTGTACCAGTCTGTGTGTATCTTCCTGTCTAACATAAACTGTGATGAAATAATGCTTTTAAAAATGAAAACCAAAGAGAATGAATCTCTTTTTCTTCTAATTTGGTTTATTTATTTTATTTTAAGGCTTTAGGTGGGAACAGGTCCTAATCTGTTTGGCATCAGACAGTTAGAGTTAAGCAGGCTTTCCCAAACAACTTAGCAACGTCTGGTCATTTAATTTAGGATTAATTGTCAGGGCTCATCCCCATCATTAGTTCACACGCTCGTTCACAACGGTCTTCTGGTTCCTTCTGTGTCTGCAGAGACATGTGTGCTGACCAAAGGCAAACATCTGGCCACGGTGAAGGCGGTGACTGACTGCCAGTGCTTCTCTCTGTCCTGGAATGACTTCCAGCATGCGCTCCAGGGCTTCCCAGATGTCAAAAAGGACGTGGAAAAAATGGTCTTGCTCAATGATGACGATATATTTCTGTGAGATCAACAAGAACCACTTTGACTTTTTCCTCTGCGAAGAGGACACAAGCAATGGCATTTCAAGGGAATTTTGCCTGGTTAAGTGATGGACTATGACGCTTTTCTACACGGATACAAATGGAACATTTATTCACTCATAAAATTGACAATTCCGATAATCTTATCAGTCTAGGAGTCATTTTATCTTCTGATCAGCAATAAACAAGCACCTCAACAGTAAGAAAAGTCAGTTATTTGGTCTCAGCCTCCTTTTTTAAGCTGCAATTTAATTATATTTGTTCATTATTTCATTTTCCATCCCACTTAGTTTAATTCAGGGTTGTGGGGATGCTAAAGCCCATCCCAGCAGTAGCAGGCGAGGTAGAGAACATCCTGAACAGGTCATCAGTCCATTACCTGATTTTAATTATAATGTTTTATAAATCATGTTCCCAGAAAAGATTGGACAAACTATCATGGGAAATTCTGATTTCTCAAAAGTAATATCTCCAAAATGTTGTGTCAAACTTGAATATTCTGGCTGCACCGACAGTCTCTGATACGAGAAACACCGAATACTATGTATTTCATTAAATCATTAAATTCAGAGTGTGTTATCACACAGATAAATTCTGTAGAGTTGTGATCATAAATATCAGTGGTTCCTAACCTATTTTCCTTGAGGATCACCTTCATGCACCGGCCAAACAGCCATGGACCCCCTCCCCCACCCATGCTGAAACCATCCTTGGTTTTATGCTTTCAACACGGAAAATGTCGCTATAAATAATGTACCGGTATTCTGGTTAAGCCTTGTCAAAGTTAAATTAACAGCATATAGCCTTACTTTTATTCCTTAAATGTGTAGACATTAATCACAATGGCCCTTAAGCCTCAGGGACCTCCTGTGCTCTTTGGGGGCCCCCTTTGGAGGTTCCCGGACCCCACACTGCAAAAACTGAACTCTAAGTAAGATTAAAAATCTTAAATTGAGAACACATATGCTTATTATTTTAAAGGTAAGATAATTCTTAGTTTTTATGCCAGAGAATTCCTCTTGTTTTAAGAGTTTTGGTTTTTTTTTTTTACTTGTTTTTGGAAGTCTTGACAAACCAAATTTTCTTGTTCTGTTGGAAGATAGTTTATCTTATTTTAAGCAACATTTACCTCATTTTTGTATCTTTTTTTCTTGTTTTTTTTAAGGCTGAGTTTTTGCAGTGCAGGTTGGGACCCACTGATAAATATGATATAATGATACATTGTGAGGAATGTAAAGAAGCCACTGTAGGTGGACACAGATGTTTCTAAAATGTGAAACACAACAAGTCTTATGTATGACTGTGTAGCATAAATTAGATCATGATAAGGTCTTGCCCAAACATGTTCAGGTACAGTAAACTCAGCATATTGGATTAGAACCATGAGGATGTGAAAAAACAGGAAAAATGACCCCCACTTTAAATATGTTACAACCAAAAGAGTAACGGCTGCTGGAGGATGAAGACTGATGATGTTCCAGTGTTGCTTTAAGAACGCATGTTTTTCCTCTGTCCTTTTAATGCTCACATTTCATGCCTCTGGGAAAAAGCCAAGAACAGCAGTGTCCCCAGCAGCCTGTAACAAACTGTATTTCTTTGCTATGTCAGCAGTTTGTGTGGGTTTCCCCAGGGAAGGGGAAGCAGATAATCCCGGGGAGGTGCTACATCTAGGAGAAATGTGGCTGCACTGAACTGACAGCTTAACATCTGACTGTCTCTCAGCCCACATTCAGTTTTACTCCATCACAAACTCTCTCCATTCTTTTTAATTATCTCCTCTCCAAAGCAGTGAAAAGTTAAAAGGTCAACAGCACCAAAACCACGACGAGCAATTGTGGGATTGTTCGACACGCTTCCCGCACTGCCCTCAAGTGGCTTCAAACTGCTGCAGCATGCAGATGTGTGTGTGTGTGTGTGTGTGTGTGTGTGTGTGTGTGTGTGTGTGTGTGTGTGTGTGTGTGCGCAAAGCCCCACAGTAAAAGCTTCACTGACCACTACCTACAAAAGGTTTTCCACAATCATGATGTCTCCTAGATTTTCCTCAAATTGAAATAATCTGATCCTTTTAAAAGTGCATCATATCCTAAAGGCTGACGATTTCTCTTTCTTTCAACAGAGCAACAAGTTTCTTCACATATCTTTTGAGAACTCCCTTAAAAGAGAGTTTTTTGTTGTTGTTGTTGTTTTTTTTATCTCAATGAGACTTTCCTGGTTAAATAAAATAAATAAAAGTGTGATTGTCAGAAGATAATTTATTAACTGTTTATTCAACTTGTGATTGGGCGTAGTACTTATTCTTATTCATGTGAAAAGGATTTTTGTTGCCATGTGCTCAGATTTAGCTTTTTAGAGGTAAAAACTTGTGCCTATTGTTTGATGTTCTCCGTAACAAAAGAGAAGGGAATGAGAGAGAACCGGGACGATGTAGTATATATGATTATGAGTTATTGATGTGAGAATTGGAGTTTGATTTCTCTTTCATTCAAACACCATAAGGCGGCCGAGTATACGTGATATTCCTGAGCATAAACCAAATGATTCATAGCAGAAATAAGACCTCTTTTTCCAGATCCAAAACTTTTCTCACACCTCAGTGTTTTTATTTCTTTTTCACAACAAAAGATGTGGCTACATCATTTTCTGAGAAAGGCTCAGATTAAACTAGTTTCCAGAAAAGGGTTCCTTTCTCAAAACAAGTGTAGTTTTATTAAAAGCAACATCTGGTGCAAATTTAATCACTTGTTTAGGTCAGTGTCTTATCTTTAGCTGCACACCATCCAATCCAGGATTTTTGCTGACTATACGCTGACCTAAAATGCATCATTGCAATGCAACTGAGGCTGGATGTGACTGTTTTAGCTCATACTCTTAGTCTGAGGAGAAGTTGAAAGCCTCACTGGTTTGATAGTTCTTGCTTTATTTAAAATATCAAACATTAAGATAAGCCGAAAGGTGTCTGACACTGTCTGAACAGCTGTTCAAAGGTACTGTAGGGATCCAGTCAGTGGAAATCTGTAGTTATTTCATTTATTTGTTTATTTATTTTATAAAACAAGGAAAGGATTTTGTCTATTTTACCATACAATGATTAAATGTACCTGCATTCTTACTGGAAAAAGGGAGAAAAACCTTACATGACATTTTACCATCTCCACCATATTCATTCATATATATTTTAAGAAACACAGCTGTGTTTCCTTTATTTAGTAACATCTTCCTGGATGGGCCCAATATGTCCAGATTACTATATAGATTAGATCAGAATGGCCTTCTCTCAAAGTGAGTCCTACACGGCTGAGGACTGTACAAAGAAATCTTTATTCATTAAAGCTTGTCTTCTATCTCAGAGAAAGCACTTTTATAAGACTTGGATATAAATGCATTCATGCAAATCAGTCCTTAAAAAGAGAACTGCAGAAACAAATCACTCATTCAGCACTAATTTAAGTAAAGATATTGCTTCAGTATTACCACTAATCCAATGACTTTGCCCCCCTCAGCCCCACCCTCACCCCTCTCTTAAACCCTTGGTAAAAAGGAGTTCAACTGATTTCAATTTCTAGGATGAAAAGTTTTTAATTATAGCAGTGAGAACTGGAGCGAATAGACGACACTGTGGGGTCATTTCCTTAGGAATTTCTTATTTATAAGTATACTGTGATGATGGGATGATCCTTGTTTCTTTCTGTGGCCTGAAGTCCCCAGTCATCGAAGCATTGTCGTTGCTGCTTTTTAGCAGGTGAAAAGCATTTGTTCCTGTGTTTGCAAAAGGAAATTTGCCAACTCAGCTCACAAGAAAGACAACAGAAGGTCACAACTCTGCAGAATTAAATATTAAGATTATTTTCATACCAAGAAGATGAATGCAGCATGCCTTTTCCCACAAAGGACCTCACTATTTCTCTGTTACATACATCTTTTTGTCTAGGAGGTGAAGATTTAATACCATATAGACACAGCTGCGTTCCTCTGTGTTTCTTATAAACTTGTTCTTTTGGGGTATTAAGTATATTTGCATGATTTCTTATGTAACTGCTTCAAAACTATCCACTTCAGTAAATTTATTCTAATATTACTTAGCCTTAATTAAAAAAAAAAAAAAAAAAAAAAAAAAAAAAAAAAAAAAGGAACAGTCTCACACATGAATGCTTTGGGGAATTAATTATTTCTTGGATCTCAGTGTGTAAAGTTTCGACCCAAAAGATTTATACAAACTTCCTTAGACCAGTTTGTGCCAATGTTCCTTAATCTCAAAATTTTGGTTGAAGGGTCATTCAGAACATGTTAGAGGTGAGGGAATGGTGAGTGGGCCTCACAAAGGTAGAACTCCTAAAAAATGTGTGTGAGAGAGCGTTCATGCAGAAAAAGTCATTGAATTGTTATGTCACCTCAGGTTTAGCGTGGCACTGCATAATGACATGTAAAATAAAAGAAGATTAAACTTTAATGGGGAACTTTAAAAACCTTATGCCACCACCTCGCCACCCTGAGAGCATCATCACCACCAGCCTTGAAGATGAACTCCCTCAGAGCTCTGGCTTAAGGCTCAAACGCTGGGATCTGACCCTTGATATGACCTCTACCAGAAGAGTGGGCTGGCCTGTTAGCTCCAACACTTCCATCAGGGACCATCAACCGCCTTTCTTGTGAACTCTGAGGAGAACAATCAGTTATATATAAATATAAACCAAGTGACTGGGTCTAGTTTAAATTTGACTAAAGCTATATAGGATACAAAATAGGTTGGAGGGTTTTCTAAACACAGACGCGTAAAGCTACCCTTTTTCTCACCTATGTATGAGGAAGATCCCCAAACATATAGACACAAAATAACAAGACATGTATGTTGAACATCTTTTTGTGCTAATTTAATTTCTCCTCATGCATTTCTCCTTCAGTGCATTTATATACAAACACATACACTGCAAAAACTCAGCCTTAAAAAAACAAGAAAAAAAAAATACAAAAATGAGGTAAATGTTGCTTCAAATAAGATAAATTATCTGCCATCAGAACAAGAAAATTTGGCTTCCTAAAACAAGTAAAAATACTAAAAAAAAAAAAAAAAAAAAAAAAAAAAAAAAGGAATTCTCTGGCATAAAAACTAAATATTATCTTACCTTTAAAAAAAATAAGCATATGTGTACTCAATTTAAGATTTTTAATCTTACTTTCATTTCAGTTTTTACAGTGTAGTCAAGACAACTTCCTAATGTTCAAATTAAGCATCAGAATGAAGAAGAAAGGGGATTTAACTGACTGAACATGGCATGGTTGTTGGTGTCAGATGTGCAGAGTACTTTAAAGATAGCTGATCTACTTGGATTTTTTCATGCAACCGTCTCTGAGGAGAAAATACTGAACAGCAGGTGTTTGGCTCAAGATACCATGTGGATGTTATGTTCAAAGATGAATAGACTAGGTCAAGATTAGACTAGGTTAATATTACATACAGGCAAAAGTAACTCAAATAATCATGTATGCCTATATAAATATATAGTGAGAAGCCATATGGCTTTGTCCACAGGGCCTTTCTAGACCAGGCTTTGCAGAACATTTGGTATTTCTACAAGACACCCATATGGTGAGAGCAAGAGGACCTGATGGTGACTCGTGATTACTAAACTTATGAACTTGTGAAAATACAAAAATAGGAGAATCATATGCTTGAGAAAATGTCTGTAATGTCTATCTCTGCTCCTGCTGTTTTTGTCTCTTCTGTCCCTCCCTTAAATGGATATTTACTGAACCTAAACCTATGCTTTCCTTGCAGCCGTTGTTTGGTTAGAAAGATTGAAATGACCCTCAGCATTTGTCCAGTATTTATAGATTCACCTGAATGTGTGTCTATGTCATATTGTCATATGACATATTTGGCTTCTTTTCAGCTTCAGAGTACGATTAGGAAAATGACTATTTATAGTGGGAAAATGCTGGTCCTTTTTATTATTTTAATGACACTGTGTATACACCATTTACTCCATGCCAGAGATTTTCCCCAGGTTTTTGTGATACTAAATTTGTAATCTCTCTTTTTTTTTAAATTTTTATTAAGTATCATGAAAATCATAATGAACTTTACAATAACTTTTTATTTTTATTTTTAAAAATACCTAAATTAGGAGCATAATAATGCTATTACTACTACTACTACTACTTTGACGCTAATAAAAAAAATATTATTCATTCATTCTTCTAACCGCTTAATCCAATTCAGGGTCGCGGGGAAGCTGGAGCCTATCCCAGCAGTCTTTTGGGTGTAAGGCAGGGTACACCCTAGACAGTTCGCCAGTCCATCGCAGGGCCACACAGAGACAAACAACCACTCACTCCTAGGGGCAATTTAGAGTACACAATTAACCTAACACGCATGCCTTTGGACAGTGGGAGGAAGCTGGAGTACCTGGAGAGCGCATGCAAACTCTGACCAAACCTTGCCCCAGCCAAGGATCAAACCAGCAACCTTCTTGCTGTGAGGTCACCACCATGCAGCCCCGAAAATCATAATGAACTTTACAATTACTTTTTCTTTTTCTATTTAAAAATACTTAAATTAGGAATATAATGATACTATTACTTTACAGCTAATAAAATTATATTATTATTATTATTATTATTATTATTATTATTATTATTATTAGTGGTATTATTATTATTATTTAGTAGTAGTTTAGTTGTTGTAGTAGTAGTAGTTGTATACAGTAGTAGTAGTATTTTGTCAATACATGGAATCAAAATGGGAGAGCATAGTATAACATATGGACACCTAATTTCACAAAACTAGTAGTGCCAAACTGAGAAGTTTTGTTTTAGAAACAACTTTCAACATAGGGGGCGCACAACAACATCTCAGCACAAAAAGAAAAAAAAGAAAAAAAAACGTAGAAGAAGAAGGTATTTCCGTTGATACCGGAAAAGGCGCCAAAATCGAAAAACCGAGATCACAAACAATAACTAGTTACCTTATTGCAGGTTCAGCTTCTACTGTTTCCAAATTATTTTGGAAAATGGACCCGACATCCCAGTTCTTTTTCAGGCTGAGGAAACTGGCGGTGACTTTAGATTCAGAAACTGCCAGGCTCCAACACGCCTTCCAGAACCGTAACGATGACAGTGACAGCGGCGAGGCGTCTGGTAAAACCAACACACACAGGGTTTTTTTTTTTATTCTTTCATAGCTCCTGTTTATATACACATATCTTTACATAACTGCCTTATTGTTTCAGAAATGAAAACCAGAGGAATGCGAGCGTATCACGAACTGAACAGTGAAATTGAGAACGTAAAGGTATGTTGTTATGTTCCCACTGAACATGCTTTTTGTCACGTTTCCAGCTCTTACTCAGCTCGAATACACAAAATAACCTAAAGTTATTTAAGTGGTTTATGAGTCAGTTTTAAAATATTTTGACAAATATACTTGAAAATACACTGCCATTAAGTCACCTTTGTTTATCTTCTCAGCTAAATTTACCTAAAATATCAAGCTTAAAATGTTTCGTTTGCAATTGAAGTGCCAACTCTGTGGTTGTTTCCTGTAAAATGAGTAAATTGTAAAAAAAAAAAAAAAAAAGGGGGGGGGGGAGCAATAGCAAAGTCCCTGGTATTTATATTTTGTACATTAAAAAGCGTGAATAAGAAAGTGAAACATTTGCATCATAAGTGTACGGCACTTCAAAACTCTGGCAACCACCTTTTTCTTTATACAATTTTGGCAAAACTGAAAAGTGGCACAGCAATTTATTTAGATCTGCAAACATAAATATAAGCACATTAAATCAGACAATAGTATGGCCACCATTATTCTTAGCTATTATTTGAATTGTGAGTGGCTTTTGGTCTGTTCTAAACCAAAATGATTTCCAGATTATCGTAAGAATTCGTCATTAAAGCCTGTTGCCCTTAATTTTTTTTTCTTAGAGATGCGTCCAGTTTGTGTCATTTGGTAGCCTTCAGCCTTTTTAATTCTTGCATCAGTAGATCAGATATAAAGAGTTGAATGAACAAAGACTCGTCCACCTGGTACACAGATTTTAGAAACATAAAAACATACTCCTACCTTCAAGCCTGTGGCTAGTCAATGAGAAACCATGCGTGTGAGCAGATTAAACTGCACAATGCATGACTGATTTATGACTTTTAATTACCAGTTTGCTTCTTCCTCTTATACAAAGTTTTTAACTTTTTAGTCATGTTTAGGTTGGCTCTGAACCTAAAGTGCTGTTTCCTAGAAAAACAAAAAACAAAATGTCAAATCAGAGTGCAAACTGCAGTGACATTCATGGGTCTAAGCAAAACTCATAACAATCTGTGTTTATCTAGAGCAGGGGTCTCAAACTCTTGTCCTCAAGGACTACAGTCTGGCAAGTTTTTGTTGTTTCTCTGGTCCAACACACCTCATTGAAATAAACGTTGTGTTGTGCAGAAGTTGACAAGAAGCTGTTTGATTTGCTTCAGGTGTGTTGGTCAATGGAAACAACAAAAACCTGCTGGATTGCAAACCTTGAGGAGCAGGGTGTAGAGATATTTTATTGGTCAGCACATAAAACAGTTAAGTCTGTAAATTTATGATTCTGTTCTTTATTATTTAAATGTCTAAAGAGCACATCAGGTTTGCGAAGAGTATGATCTCATAAAATGTAAATCTGGGTTGTTTTTTTTTTAATCTTCTTTTCTATCCTTGTAGGTACAGATCCAGGATGAATTAGCAGAGCAGAAAGCGAAAGAAAACGAGCTGAGCGGCTTCATTAAAGCCTGTAAAGTGATGGAGCAGAAGTTCTCTAAAGATATCCAAACGCTCAGGACACATCTGGAAAAGTATGGTTACCAAGCTCCCATCCAGAGACCAGTCAGTAAGTACTGAACACAACTCGTCGTGTAATTTAATAATTCTTGATAATTCTTTTGTATGTACTAAAAACATTGGAAATTGCACTTCAGATGTGTTTAAAATTCTCTTTGTCTATTTCTTCTACAGAACCAAAAGATCAGGAAGTGGACGCTGCAGATAAAGTAGAAGAGCAGGGTGAAATTAACACAGATGTAGGCGATGAGGGAAGCCAGGAGGAGGATGAAGAGATTCACTGCTCATCACCTCAGAAAATGGAGCCACCTTTTACCGATGTGACGCGAACCCCTCAGCTTTCAGACTTCGGTCTGTCTGAGCTGCAGCTAAAGAGAGCTCTGGCAGGGCCGGAGTGGTGCTCTGAAGTCCCACCTATGCCTGAGATGCTCCTCCCACAGCCTTCACTCAACACACCTGCACTACCTCCCATGCCTATAACTCCTAAATGCACCCTGCGGATGGATGACGATGAGTTGCAGACCCCCCAGATGCATGACTTTGGTATCTCAGAGCACACCATGTGTCTGATCAATGATTTCACCATGGATCTGTTCCAGAAAAATGTTAAAAATCCCCAAAGGTATATCACAATGAGCCACATATAGAGTAACCATGAATGTGGAGATTTACTTATCACAAACAGTACATGTAACATCATTTCAATGTATTTCCAAGTTTTATCATCATTTTTTAAACTCATTCATCAGTGTCTCTCTTTATCAGACCACCACAAGACATACCTGTGCCATCAATGAACTCTGTAGCAGAGAGTTTGCAGACCAAAGGTATGACATTGTTAGTTTCGTCCTCAATCTAATTACTAAAAGTTCCTTTACTGTTGGCTTTAAATTACCTGTCCACAGATTTCTTTCTTAACATGTCTTTTCTGTTGGAGTAGTTAATGTAAAATTTTTCATCCAGCTTTTCTTGTTAGCTTGATTATCCTACAGCTGTGTGTGTGTGTGTGTGTGTGTGTGTGTGTGTGTGTGTGTGTGTGTGTGTGTGTGTGTGTGTGTGTGTGTGTGTGTGTGTGTGTGTGTGAATAAATGAAAATAATGGATTTTTATTTCTACTGTTCGAACAAAACTATAGGAAATGTTATTGAGGACTTAGTGACATCTAGTGGTGATATTATATAGTTCAAATTTATTATTATTAAACTTGTTTGAAGTGGCTCTATTATTCAGTCTAATTCCTTTTAATCTCAGATCAGCTTCGGCCAGAAATAATCAAACTGAGAAAGCTCCACCCTAAGTCCTTTGCCTGATTGGTCAACTCCTAGGAATAGTTATACTGAGCAGTGAAGGTGGGTGTGGCTTTCTTCTCGTGAACTTGCACAACCTGGAGAAGATGACCAATCACTGAGTCCCTCCCCCAGGACGTTGCTAAAATTTCTTAAGGAGAAAAAACTGTAAAACCAATTGTTTCAGTGAATGAAGAGAGTCCTGGCAAACTCAAACATGGGTTTAGGTGATTTAAAAAACCAGCGCCGCTCATATGTGTGATGAGTATTCAACACTCTGACAACACTATATAGAAAGTTCAGAAAACTAGAAATAGCATAATAGAGCCCCTTTAAGATGGCATTTTTATCCCAGATGGTTCAAATTAGAGCTATAACTTTTTAATAAAGTTCTTAATCAGAACTGTAACCTGAGATTGTTACAAAAGAGAGAGAAATTTTCAGAAAACCTAAACTTGGAGTCTTTGTTTAATACAGCTATGAACGTGTACAAAAATATATATTCAACCTTTTTAAGAGAGAAACTAATGAAACCTGTTTTCTTTCCTTTTTTATTATTTTTTTATCTTTAGGTGACAACTTGGTTTCCCCAGAGCCGCCTGTTCTTTGTACCCCAGGACTGAAGATAAAAAAAACAAATGGTCATTGTTCCCCACCAGCACAAAGTCACCCAGAATCCCCATGCTGTCCTGACTTACTTCCTACTACCCCTGAGGTCCCAGAGTTTCAAACCCCATTTGTGAACCGACTGATCAGCACAAAAAAGGTATTTAAATACATTTTAAAAAGCACCTAATTAATCTTTTCAGATATATCAATTTTTTTTTGTTTGTTTTTACATCAGTTTAGGCCTTGGATCACCAACTATAGACATACACACACACATACATATATATTTTAAATATATATATATGTATATATATATATACACATATATATATATATCCTGCAGATTTTAGGTGTTTTCCTTCTGCATCACCTGACTTGAATTAGGTCATGAAGAGGCTTGTGCAGAATTTTACAACAAGCTGCCTTATTTGAATCAGGTGTGTTGCAGCAGGGAAATGTCTAAAACATGCAGCTCAGTCGTCCAAGAGGTCTGCATTTAGTGATCCCTGATGCAAGTCAAAAAGAGGTAGTCTGAGCCATTTTTCATGTGTTTGCAGAGCGCACAGCAGGCTGAACCTATCGACGTGCAGCCTGACGAGGACATCAACACCTTCGAACATCAAACATCTCCATGTAACAAAGCAGGCGGCTTCAAACGCTCCTGGGAGTACAATGTGCCGCATATATCCGTTTTTGATATGGAGGTCAAGCAGATGCCAGAGATGCCCAACCTGGAGTCTGCCTTAGGAAGCTCTTTACAGAGTGTAAGACCTTAGGGAGTGACATAGGAAGCCATAGGATTAGGAGTTAAGCTGAGGGTAAAATTCATTAAAATGTTTTTAATCAATGGGATGAAAGTAAAAAAAAAAAATTGTTTTGTTAGAACACAAAAAATATATCAAAGTCAGATTGGCATAAATTATTTTGCATGGCTACAATATAATAATAAAGGGTAGCTAAAGAATGATGTTGTGGTTTTGTAGGGACTGTATCAAAGTCCTGACCTTGAGGAATATATTGAAATGATCAGAAATGAGCTGATCATGTGAGGAAAAGTCACCAGTTATAGCCAAGTTTTATGGCTGCACAAAAGGGTCGTGTTATCTGTTCCATGCTAGATGAGTGTAGAAATGAAGACCTCATCTATGCAACCTTACCTAACAGAAGTCACATTTAGAAAATGCAAATATTTTTCTATGTCTAAATTGTTAAAAATTCTGCTGAGCTTGTGAAGTTTTTTTCTTTTTAAACAACACTATTGAAATTATATTCAATATTTTCTATTGAAGAGCCTCATTTGGCTAATACTTACTTTGACATTAAAATTATGCAACCAAAATAACATTTTTAGAATTTGTTAAAACTGCATTTGGTTCAAAAGCCGAGAAAATAACTTTAAAACAAACTAACAAAGAATACAAAGCAGAGTTATTGTTTGGTCATTTGTACATGTCATGTTGACCTGCAGAGAAACGGAAAAATCCTAAAGATGAGCGAGACTGAACAGTTGGGAAAAGACCTCACTGTTAACAGTCTAATGTTGGATGGACCGACCCAGGAGTTCAGCCTGGGAACCCCCCGCATCAGGACAAATTTTGAAGAGCCCAGCACCCCCGAGATGCCAGACCTCAGCTCTGTTACACAGGACATTTGTAAAGTAGGTATTGATGTTTCTCACTGAACGATACCTGCTGATTATCTACAGCTTATATCTGATGCTAGGAATGAACTATCTATTGTTTTTTTCTTTTTCTTTTTTTTAAAAAATTTATCTTTTATTTTCACTTTTTTTTTTCTTTTTTTAAAAAAAGATAATCTTTAAAAAAAAAAAAAAAAAAGATTATCTACAAACATAAAACAAACAAAAAGAAAATCAGGAAATATTTAAGATCTGTTGGATATTATCCAAACCATCCATCCATTTTCTGCCTCTTATCTGGGGTCGGGTCACGGGGGTTAGCAGCCTAAGCAGGGAAGCCCAGACTTCCCTCTCCCCAGCCACATTAGCCAACTCTGCTCTGGGGATCCCAAGGCTTTTCCAGGCCAGCCGAGAGATATAATCCCTCCAGCGTGTCCTGGGTCTTCCCCAGGGTCTCCTCCTCAGGTACATCTCAGAAAATTAGAATATGATGGAAAAGTAAAAGATTTTTCGTCACTCATTTCAGAAATTTGAAAGCCACATATAGATTCATTACACATAGACTGAAACATTTTGCACATTTATTTCTTGAAATTTTGATGATTCTGGCTGATAGATAAACAAAATGTAGTGTCTCAGAAAATTAGAATATTATGGAAGATCAATGGGGGGGGAAAAGGATATTTTAAACAGAAATGTCAGGCTTCTGAAAAGTATTTTCATTTCCATGCACTCAGTACCTGGTTGGGCTTCATTTTGCATGAATTACTGCATCAACGCGGCGTGGCAATGGAAGCGATTGGAGTGTGGCGCTGCTCAGGTGTAATGGAAGCCCAGGTTGCTTAGATAGCAGCCTTCAGGTCGTCTACATAGTTGGGTCTGGTGTTTCATCTTCCTCTTGACAGACTCTCTATGGGGTTCAGATCAGGTGAGTTTGTTGGCCAATCAGTAACACCGTGGTCATTGAAGCAGCTTCTGGTACCTTTGGCCGTGTAGGCAGGTGCCAAGTCCTGCTGGAAAATAAAATCAGCATCTACATAAAGCTTGTCAGTAGAAGGAAGCATGAAGTGCTCTAAAATGTCCTGGTAGATGCTGTGTTGACTGTCCACTTCAGAAAACACAGTGGAGCAACACCAGCAGATGACATGGCTCCCAAATCATCACAGACTGTGGAAACTTCACACTGGACTTCCAGCAACATGGATTCTGGGCCTCTCCACTCTTCCTCCAGACTCTGGGACCTTGGTTTCCAAATGAAATGCAGAATCTGCTTCCATCTGTGAAACAGTCCAGTCCTTTTCCTCCTTAGCCCAGGTGAGATGCTTCTGTCGTCGTCTCTGGTTCAGGAGTGGCTTGACATGAGGAATGGGACATTTGTAGTCCATGTCTAGGATCCGTCTGTGTGTAGCGGCTCTTGATGCGCTGAGTCCAGCTTCAGTCCACTCCTTGTGAAGCTCTCCAAATCCTTGAATGGATGTTGACTGGCAATCCTCTCAAGGCCGCGGTTCTGCCTTTTGCTGGTGCACCTTTTCCTTCCTCTCAACTTTCCATTAATACGCTTGGATCCAGCACTGTGTGAACAACCAGCCTCGTTAGAAATGACCTTTTTTGGCTTTCCCTCCATATGGAGGGTCAAAGATCGTCTCCTGGACATCTGTCCAGTCAGCAGTCTTCCCCATGATTGTGGAGCCATCTGACCCAGACTGAGAGACCATTTAAAGGTTTAGGATACCTTTGCAGGTATTGTGAGTTAATTAGTTGATTAGGGTGTGACACCATGACTTTCTAAGATTGAAGTTTTTCCCAATATTCTAATTTTCTGAGACACTGCATTTTGGGTTTTCATTATCTATAAACCACAATTATCATAATTTGAAGGACTGAATGTTTGAAATGTTTCACTCTATGTGTAATGAATCTATAAAATATTTAGGTTTACATTCTGAAATGACTGAAAAAAAATATTGAACTTTTAATGATATTCTTTTTTTTTTAATTTTTTTTTTTAGACGTACCTGCAGATCTATTGGTAAATGGAGAGCTTTGCTTTTGGCTCAGCTCCTTCTTCACCACGACAGAGTCCGAATTACTGCAGACATCGCACCGATCCGCATGTCGATCTCACACTCCATCAATCCCTCACTCGTGAACAAGACCACGAAATATTTAAACTCCACCACTTGAGGCAGGACCTGATTCCTGACCAGGAGAGTGCAATCCACCCTATTCCGGTCTCTGATTTGGAGGTGCTGATTCTCATTCCAGTCGCTTCACACTTGGCTGGAGATCATGACCAGATGAAGCCAACAGGACCGCGTCATCCACGAAAACCAGGGACCCAATCCTGAGGCCACCAAGCCGGATCCCCTCAACACCTCGGCTGCGCCTAGAAATGCTGTCCATAGAAGTTATGAACAGAATTGGTGATAAAGGGCAGCCTTGGCGGCGTCCAACCCTCACTGGAAACAAATCCGACTTACTGCCGGCAATGTGGACCAAGCTCTGACACCTGTCTTACAGGGACCAGACAGCTCGTACAAGGGGGTCCAGCACCCCATACTCCCGGAGTACCCCCCCACAGGAGGCCCCGGGGGACACGGTCGAACGCCTTCACCAGGTCCACAAAGCACATGTAGACTGGTTGGGCAAACTCCCCATTCCCCCTCCTGGACCCCAAAGAGGGTATAGAGCTGATCCACTGTTCCACAACCAGGACGAAAACCACACATCAAATGTATGTGATGTAAAGTAAAATATTTTATGTTTTTTAGCTTCTGTCCCAGGCTCAGATGAAGAAGAAGGCCACTGCTGATATTCACTTGCCTTTCCAGCCAGAAAAAGACAAGCACAGGTAAAACTGGCTTCTAATTTTAAATAACTAAAAAAGATATTCAGAATATCAACTTGAATTGGGGGTGTTGAATTTTAGGTTGGTTGTTGTATTACGTGCTGAACTGTGCATTGAACACAAAGGCTGTTCTTATCTCCATAATGCAGCAAACATGCTTAACTTTTATTAATATATCTATTCTACATACTACAGTCATTTATCAAAGTGACTTTCATGTTATAAGTGATCAATTCACCATAGCAATTAATCTAATATGAATGTCTAAAAATCCCCCAAGGTAGAGGACCAGCAATAGATGCTGACTTTTATTACAGTCCTGCAAGGAACTTGGATTAAAGCATAAAAATAGTTTTCTTTGTCATTATGTGAGGGCAAAAAATTGTATTTATTTCTGGCCAGAGGAGGTTTGAAGCACTTGAGGTTTTATTCTTTATGCTTTGATGCTTGAGGGTTCAGGACAGAAAACTTTGTAGGGAGGAAGGTGTAGTAATTAATTGGCTAAATGTAGTGCTTTACATATGGAAAATTGATATTTTAAATCAAGACTGCAATAAGAATAAGCCTCTACAGAAATTTAACCTTTAAATAGATCCAGTAGCTATGTTAACCATGTCTTCGAAATATGGTTTGATAGAATGTCGTCTACCTGCAGCTACTGTGAGAGAAAACCTTAAGAGATCAAGAAACTTATTACAAGAGACAAACGTTAGCATATATCACCGGTTCTCCAGTCCTAAGCACAAGATGCAGTTGCTGTATTTAATTAAGGATAATAATCACAAGACGTTTTCTTCCTTCTAGGTCTCTTCCACAAGCTGAGAGATTGTCTGTGGTGTCACAAAGTGAGTTCCAGGCATTACCGAAGTACCTGAGGCGGATGAATCTGAGCAGCCTCAACCAGGCTGTCCACAACATCAACAGATACGCAGAGGAACATCGAGGTTAGTGCTGGTGTATACATTAGGATCGCATCCTAATATTGCTGGTTCCAGTTATGATCAATATATATTTGTTATACTTGTTTTGTGGCGCCCTCTGCAGGAGAAATAATAGAACTGTCTACAGAGGCGCTGAGGAAGATCACAGACGTCGGGACCATGGCCCCTGTTTACATCCTCTGTCTGCACGAGCTGAAGAGACTGGGGCAAGTTGGAGTTTCGGGCTCTGAAGTATACAAACTGATCACACACAACTAAAGGTTGCTGGACTTATGAAATCCTTTATTTTTAAAGTAGAGAAATTGTGATCTATGTTGCACAAAAAGCTCTTCAAAATCTTTTTTCTGACAGTTGACATTGTTGTATTTAGACTGTAAATAGTTCCGGTGAATGGTGAGACATGGTGGTTTAATGGATACAGACTAATACAGTTTTACATGAGTTTTTTTTCAATGAGTAAATGAGATGTTTTACACAACAAAACACTTTTTAATGGAGTAATATCCAGAAATGTAAACAATAAATAGTCAAATTTACATAATTTAATCCTGGATTTAGTCTGATTTCAGAACTTAAATTTGTTCACTTAACATTGTCTGTTTTCAGTGGGTTTTTTTATGCAAGAAATAATAGTTTTCCAGTAAAGGATAGTTGATCAGAAACCAACTTCACTGTAAATCAAAGACTAAAATTCTACAAATATGTATTTAAAAGAAATTATTTGTTATATTTTAGTTCATTATGCTGTTTTTATACACATTCTAACTACAAAAGGAAAAACAACTTTAAACGATGGGCGATAATTCAAAAAGTATGCATATCGTTAATTTTATAATTTTTGCTGGTTTGAGGTCTTGAATGAAACCTGTCATTGTAAATCAAATTTTCATTCTTCGAAAGGAGATAGTGCTACTGCCCGTATCTGATTCAACTGATCATTTGTTTTGGCTGCATCCTAAAATAAATAGTGAAAAATTCAAATATTTGGAAATCATAATAGTGAAATGTTTTTTGATGGGTGGTGCAAAAAGCCAGTGTTGTAACTTTTCTTGACTTATTCATATTTAACTCTAACTACAGAAGCTCCAATTAGCATTTCTTTTTCCCTGAAATTTTGAACAATTATAGTAAATTAATTTTATTTGCACCATGGTTACTTTCTTTTTCTCAAAGTCCATTTAAACATATTCTTGTAGTAGCAAAATAACTATAAATGTTACATGAACACTTACTATTTTTTTTAGCTTTTACAATTACAAAATTTTTCATAAGTTGATAATGGATTGAAATTTAGATGCTTGGTTTTTTGTGATATATACCTGCATCCTAACATTTTCTAGTTTTATCCTGAATCCAAGGGAATGTTGACATTTCCTTTTCCAAGACATAAAAAAATTGAGATTTATTACTTTTTTTTGCCATTTTGATCCCAAAGTTACATTGGAAAAAGTCCTTTTCTTTTCACTGTATAAGAAATTTCTGATTGGTCATTTAGTATGTGTGTGTGTTTTTTGTTTTTTGTTTTTTTAACATTATTCCTTGAATAAACAAATGTGCACTGAAATTTTATAGTGTCTTTCATATTGACATTCAATCAGTTTTGGGATTCCATCATGTTGGTTAATTTAAAAAAAAAATAAAAATAAATAAAAAATCTTCACAGGAAACTGGAATTCTGTAAAACCTAAAAAAAAAAAAAATCTTAAAAGCTATATTTTTGCCTGTATGTTTTTATAAGTTTTATTGTTGTGTGATATATTTACCAGAGTACATGTGAACAAAAAACTTTATGAATCCTATGACAGCTGATGAAAATAACACGGTTTTGGTAGTTTAGATGATTTGTGGTAACAATGTAAAAAATCTCATTCTATCTTTCAAATTATGAGATTAAGTAATATATTTTTTTTTTTTAGCTATGATCGAGACAATTCTAGATTTCGTTGGGTTAAAATATGCTCACAGTGAATTGCATTGACCATGTCTATAAATCGCCTTTAGATTACATTATTGTGATTCAGAACTATACAAATAAAGCTGAATAGAATTTAATAATAAAAAAATAGTCGCCCTTTTTATACATTAGTTATGTTATTCATTTCTTTGAAAATATTGGCCTGTGTAGTTAAAGACACGTGTTTAATGCATTTGTTTTGATCTGTTTTACCTACTTATTTTTCTTTACTGAAATGTATTTACAATACAATACAACAGATATACAGGATAATTCCATAACTCAACTCAAGCTCAGGGGCAGCAACACAGTTTTCACAGCTTTTTAATCTGTGCAAAATTTCAATAACTTCATTTACATATGGACATAATCATAGGAAAACTGACACATTTGG